>NC_083651.1:2383575-2613575 GCF_963576545.1 Limanda limanda
TGAAAATCAAATATTTTGGCAGTGGTGGAAATATAAAGATTTTTATTCACTACAATTTACAGTTCCGACCCTTTCACATTAAAATAAATGATCGGCTCATAAAATATTGAACCATCATTTCCTGACCTTTATATCTTGTGGTCAATTATCACATTTCAGATTTAATGTGTTTACGAGTCTGATGAACTTTTGGCAATAAAATTTGAACTTTGTAAAAAGTGATAAGAATTCTGCTCTGACTTTAAATATTAAAAGTTCAGGAGCACATCAGCCAATCAGCAGACAGAACCAGTCCAGCTGTGAAGGGATCGAGCTGCTCTGGTGTTTTATCTGAGGACTTATTCATGTCATATTATATTATTCATGTTATATTATATTAGTGATATTTTATTATATTATTCATGTTATAATATATTCGTGATATTATATTATATTAGTGATATTATATTATATTATTCATGTTATATTATATTAGTGATATTATATTAGTGATATTATATTATATTATTCATGTTATATTATATTAGTGATATTATATTATATTAGTGATGTTATATTATATTATTCATGTTATATTATATTAGTGATATTATATTATATTATTCATGTTATATTATATTATTCATGTTATATCATATTAGTGATATTATATTATATTAGTGATGTTATATTATATTATTCATGTTATATTATATTAGTGATATTTTATTATATTATTCATGTTATAATATATTCGTGATATTATATTATATTAGTGATATTATATTATATTATTCATGTTATATTATATTAGTGATATTATATTAGTGATATTATATTATATTATTCATGTTATATTATATTAGTGATATTATATTATATTAGTGATGTTATATTATATTATTCATGTTATATTATATTAGTGATATTATATTATATTATTCATGTTATATTATATTATTCATGTTATATCATATTAGTGATATTATATTATATTAGTGATATTATATTATATTAGTGATATTATATTATTCATGTTATATTATATTATTCATGTTATATTATATTAGTGATATTATATTATATTATTCATATTATATTATATTAGTGATATTATATTATATTAGTGATATTATATTATATTAGTGATATTATATTATATTATTCATGTTATATTATATTAGTGATATTTTATTATATTATTCATGTTATAATATATTCGTGATATTATATTATATTAGTGATATTATATTATATTATTCATGTTATATTATATTAGTGATATTATATTAGTGATATTATATTATATTATTCATGTTATATTATATTAGTGATATTATATTATATTAGTGATGTTATATTATATTATTCATGTTATATTATATTAGTGATATTATATTATATTATTCATGTTATATTATATTATTCATGTTATATCATATTAGTGATATTATATTATATTAGTGATATTATATTATATTAGTGATATTATATTATTCATGTTATATTATATTATTCATGTTATATTATATTAGTGATATTATATTATATTATTCATATTATATTATATTAGTGATATTATATTATATTAGTGATATTATATTATATTAGTGATATTATATTATATTATTCATGTTATATTATATTATTCATGTTATATCATATTAGTGATATAATATTATATTAGTGATATTATATTATATTAGTGATATTATATTATATTAGTGATGTTATATCATATTAGTGATATTATATTATATTAGTGATGTTGGTTTCCTGTGTGTTGACTCTGTCTCTCGCCCTTTCTCAGATGAACTCTCTCTCCAAACAAGTGTCCCAGCTCAGCCAGGAGCTGCAGGAGATGACGCTCCTCCTCAGGCCCCTCCTCCAAACCGCGGTGCAGCCCATCCTGATGTCCATGGTGTCCAATCTGACTCCGCCCCCTAGCAGCGCCAGCCAGCTGTCGACCAGCGCCTCCCTCGTGGCTCCTCCCACCGCCACGCCCTGTTCCCTGCAGAGACCGGACAGCCTGCTGGACAGTGGAGACATGGACGCCGTGGACTTGCCCGGATGTCTCCTCCCGACGCCGCACGCCCTGAGACGACCTCGCTCTCCTCCGGGCGCCACGAGCCCGGTGACCTCTGACCTCCTCTCACCTGTGGATGGCTTCCCTGAGGCCCCCCCGGCCCCCGGGAGCCGCCACGCCTCCTCCAGTAACGGCTTCATTGTCCGGGCGCTGCAGGACCCGCCTCCCCCGACCTCTCACACGCCCTCGCCCTCTCTCTCCTTCTCCCTGTCTCTCTCGTCCTCGCCGTCCCTGTCCCCGTGTCAAGACCCTCCCCCGTCCCGATGTCTGCTGCCCCCGCCTCCCTCCCAAGACTCCGCCCCTCCCCTGTCCTCCCACTGCTCTGCTCCCCCGTCCCTCACGTCCTCTCCTGGTGACCAGCGGCTGGCTCCTCCCCCGCCGCCCGTGCCCCTGGCGTCCCCGGGCGCCCCCCTGCACCCCTCCACCCTCTCCCTGCCCTTGTCCCTGGACCTGGCCAGTGCGTGGAGGAGACAGGGAGGAGACGTCCAGGCTCCGGGCTGGTGTAAAGGACCCGTCCCCCCCGTCCCCCCCCAGGAGCTGGAGATGCAGGAGTGGGGACGCCACCAGGCGGAGGACGGGAGGGCGTCCGGCGAGCACATCAGCTTCATCGATGAAGAGGAGCCGGCGTTATGAAGGAGCCGGAGCTGAGCGACCGAGAGAGGAGACGCTGAGGACAGACCGACAGGAAGAGGACGGACAGGTGGACAGGAAGCTGGCGTGATGTCAGCTGGTCATGTGACCTGAGTGACAGCAGCACGCCTCACAGCATCAACACTCGAGCGTCTGGGACTCACAGGACCAGAGCTCATCTTCTTCAACCACTCCCATCGATCTGAGGAGTTACTGCTCCTCAAGCCCAGGATGGATAACTCCTCCTCCTCTTTCAAAGGGCAGATCTCTCAGCTGGAGGATCTCAAGCACCGGGACCGGGACTGGGACCGGGACCGGGACTGGGACTGGGACTGGGACTGGGACCGGGACCGGGACCGGGACCAGGACTGGGACTGGGAATGTAGATCTCCATCCCGTCTCCGTGGTGTCAGATCTGCTGTCGAGCCTGTTCTGCAGAGTTACTGCTCCTCAAGCCCGGTGTGGATTTCTCCTCCTCCTCTTTCAAAGGGCAGATCTCTCAGCTGGAGGATCTCAAGCACCGGGACCAGGACCGGGACTGGGACTGGGACCGGAACCGGGACTGGGACTGGGACCGGGACTGGGACCGGGACTGGGAATGTAGATCTCCATCCCGTCTCCGTGGTGTCAGATCTGCTGTCGAGCCTGTTCTGCAGTTCTTCTGCTCCTCCACGTGGATTCATCTCCTCACACACACGAGTTGGTTCATTTCCCTGTAAAGACGTTGGAAGTCTAGCGGCTCGGGTCGTGTGCCAAAGACAAAAAGAAAGATACCTGGAAGAAGAACCTAACTAAAACCAATATCCCACTGTTCATATCTCATATCACCACCATGACAGTTTACAAGCAGCCGAACAGATTGTACAGCAAACTCCCGCTTCACTCCTGAGCTTTAGCCATCCAGCCATTCGTGCCTTCTCCACTGAAACCACATTCCCTCTAAAGTCCCTCAGCTGCCGACTGCAGCATTCGGATCCAAATTTACACCAGGAAGCCATAGACGACACATTCAGAGAACAACTGCACCTCCATCTAACATCTCTAAATCTATTTATTACTTTTATTTTTGTCGAGGAGGAAATATATATATTGCACTTCTGGGAGGTGCAAGGGCCGAGGAGGAAGGTTTATGATTTCAGGTTTCACTCCAGACTGGGTGTAACCTTCCTGATTCTTATGTAGCACACACACACACAGACACACATCTTGGAATACGCACACGTCATCATGGGCATCCTCTCCCCCCCCCCCACTGGTACGAGGCACAAGCCTACAGCAGGAAAGCCACGGTTCCCAGGCTGCATCCCTCTGGAGGTCTCAGGACTTCAGTGCATTTCTGTCTTTGCTTTGCCGAGGTTCACGGCGTTCTTTACAACGTGTAACATAGAGAGAGTCAGATTCCTGGTTTCTATTTTCAGTAACGGGAGCAGGAGGTCGAGGGACGAGCCGGACTCTGAACACACACACACACACACACAGGTTCACTGAGCAGAACTCACGTCCACGTCTGAGGAGCTCGGATCCCACAGGTGTTCTCTGAGGCTGGGGTGGGGGGGGGGGGCGGGGGGTTTTAAAAGGTTTTAAAAGGTTTTAAATCAAATGCATGTCACAGCTTCTTTCTGCATGAGGAACGTGTCTGCTGCTGTCGAGCTGTCGAGGCCCGATGGAGGCTGAAGGGTTTCAGATGTATTTTATTAATGACTACTGTTACATTTAAAAAGAAACTTTACCAGGATTACAAACTGTACGACAATAAAGAAGTGTTGTTTTGTAAGAGCTCCGCCTGTGACTCCACTCGTGTGTCAGCGTTTCATGAGTCTGTTTGAGTAACATAACATTTCAATTTGATCTGAAATGGAGATTGACTCCAGCTCCCCCCATGACCAACAAATAACAAGTGGTAGAGATAATGCATGGAATTCTTTAAGCCCCTTATAATTTGGAAGAAAAATTATTTCATTACTGAAGCAAGAAATATGCTGAATGAATCAAATGTGTTATTTTCTTATTTCTTTTAAGCAAAAGAGTAAAATTGGTAATTTCTACGTCCGGTAATGTGCAAATGAGGCTTTTTTCTCTGTCACATGAAGGTAAAATTAATATCTTTTGTTTCTGAAATGTTGGTCGGACAAAGACGTGAGAAAACGTTCACTATTTACTCTCATTTACAAGGAAAGCGATTCACTGATCAGCACTTAACTGAATCCTCTTTAAAACCCGTTGAATACGTGTGAATTTAAATCAGAAAACAATCGAATCTCCACTTGAACGACAGCTTCCACAGAAATAAGACGCGTCACAGAGGAGATCCTTCTTCAGGTCTGCATATATATTTTTAATGGTAACATTCATTCTATCAGAGCTTCAGTAAGGTTTGAAATGTCAGGGAACAACACTCGAGAAAGATCCTGGTGGAGAAAAGAAATAAAATGAGAGAGGGAACGAAACAGCGTCGCACAGGATTCTGCTTTTGCGGCTGCACTTGGTGCTTTCACCCTCCAGGGGTCAGTCTCAAATTGTTCTTCCTTTAATCCTCATTTCCACTCTTCACTCTCCTCTCTTCCCCCGAAACACAGAGGAAGAAAAAACAACCTCGGAAATCTCATTTATCCCTGAAGACGAACACATGAATGAGGCGGCTGCAGAGGACAGATCCAACGGAGGTGTGAGGACTCTCGACCTCTGACCTCCGCTGCTCTGCGTCCTCTGAACTCGCAGCTGGGCGGGTCAGAGCGAGCTCCTCCCACTCTGGAACTACATCTCCCATTGGGATCATAAGGATGCTGGACAGACGTGACGGCTCCAGTGAACACAGAACCACAACCGTGAGAAACAAAAGAGAACCAGGGGAACACATTTCCTTTCAGCTCCACACACCGTGACCAAGTTCAGACTCATGAATCCTCAGTGAGAACCTGGGTTCAGAGGTGTGGGGGGGGGCGAATGAGAAAGAGACAGGGCGGGGAAAATAAAAATCCAAAAATATATATTTATGTTTATATATATATATATTTACGAGGTATGTATCCACAAAAAAAACACCCAAAATTTCAAAATAGGCAGTCTGTGTTTTTTCTCCAAATGTGTCCTTACTCGCGACCCCTTAAGGAAACATTAATATTATTAGTTTAAAAATTAAAAAAAAATAAAACTGGGAAGCTTTGCTGTCCAACTGTGTGTGAGACCTGGTGGTCCGGTTCCTCTGAGACCCGCGTCTCCAGGACCAGGAGTCCACCAGCACCGGGGGGGCGGCGCCGGTGAGCGGCTGCTGCTCCCAAACCAAAGAAGAAGAAGAAGAAGAAAAAACAAAAAAAAAGGCAATTCTTAAATCGCAAAGTCTCAAAAGGAAAAACTTTCACTTCCTCCTTGCAGGAAGGAGAAAAAAGGGAGAAACAGGTGAAACCCTCCCAAACCGTTGATTTCCCAACGACCACGTTCTCAGATCCTCGCAGCGAGAGGTCGAGAGGTCGAGTGCGAGCCGAGCGTTCCAGGGGGCCGGACGGCGGTCGGGGGGGTGAACGCTCGCCAGCCACAGGTCCAAGAAAAGGTGTCTTTGTGCATCAGAACAAGAAGAACCAACGCCGTCCCGTCCAGACGAGTGTTAGTGAGGCTGGCAGGAGAGGAGCTCCCCCCCCCTCTGTAGTCATGCCAGGTACTGCTGCATCGCCGTCTTCGCCCTGAGAAACACACACACACACACACACACACACACACAGACACACACAGTCAGTCTACCTGCTTCATCACCAGTGTGTAGCAGCGTGTGTGTTTTCATGGGTTTGCTGCAGCACCTGTCACTGAGGTTGGAGTCGGGCGCCTGGGTGAGTTTGTGCAGGATGTCCACGAAGCCCATCTCCCTCAGCTTGTCCTGACGCTCCTGAGAACCTGGACAACACAGAATCCACAGAGAGAAGATACATCATCTCATCGACCATGATCTCACTTCAGCTGCGTGCTAATAGAAATCAGGAGTTTACAGTTTACAGTAAATGTCATCGTCATTTATTTCTCGTTTTCATCCAGAGCAGAAGACTAATGATCTTTTTGTTACCTAACATTTAACTCAAACATTCTCCCTCTGGAGGATTATCTGTGTGTATAAATATCTAATAAAAACAAAAGTGAGTAAACCTTGAGACCCCGAACCCTTACCGTCCTCCTCATTCCAGATCAGGTTCGAGATGCAGAAGGTGGCGGCGAGCTGCAGCTTCACGTTCGAATGCCCCTGAGGAAACAGATTAATACGTCTTAAACCATAAGAAAAAGTATTTAAATTGAACAAGAGTGAGCTACAGGTTATTATGCTCATTACCATGTAGTATTTGATTTTCTGGAGTATGTCGTCGTTGGTCATGATGACATCCTTGGCTGTGTTGCCGTCGGCGATGTTGGCCAAGATGCACAACGTCTGACAGATGAGAAAAGTTGTGTTTTCATCAGTGCTGCCATGGGAACATTTCATTCTTTGTTGTTTATGTTAATGAGAGATGTGAAAGTTGTTTTCTCTATGAGGAGCTCACCTGTTCTTTGACCTCTATGCTGTGCTCGGCCTCCAGGATGAGGGTCACTGCCTGCATGATCTGCTTCCCGTGAGAACTCATGATCTGGTCGATGTGCTGACGACACCAGAGGAGAGAGAGAGAGAGAGAGAGAGAGAGAGAGTCAGTGAGCAAGCTGCTGGGTTCTCACTCATTTCTAAAGAATTCATGCAGATTCAGCACAGTCATGAATATTCAAATCGACAGAGCAGGTGAGAGAGTGTGAAGCTTGAAGGTTGGAGCTGAGTAAAATTAAAATTCATGGCAGAGCAGATGTGTCAGTGGAACAAAGTGCTTCTTAGCTCCTGCAGGTCTTCTCTTTTAAAACACTAGAATCCTTTTCCTACTAGTTTGATTTGGACACAAACCCTGGACCGGTCACTGATCCCCTCTGTTCAGTCCACACTGTCGGTGCAGATGTTTGATGCTGAAGGTAAATTGGGCGTTTATTTGCTCTCAGCCTGTGATCATGTCTCACCGGGCGCGTTGAAAGCAGATTGCGCAGGAGGCCGAGGGTCTTCATCAGCACGTTGGTGTCGGGGTCCGACAGCAGGCGGAACAACTGCTCGGTCCCCAGACACCGGACGATCTCCACCTTCACCTTCTGATCGGCCTGAAACGCCATGTTCTAAACACACACACGTTTCTTCATTAAATAATCAGGCTGTAAAGATGTATTTTATAGTTCTTAACGTGTAAAGGGCTTTGGAGAAAATACATAAAATCCTCTTCTTACCATCAGGGCCCAGATCCCATTGACCCTCAGGGCAGGACTGTCACTCTGGGTCAGACTGCATAGTAACTCAATTACCCCCGACTCCAGGATCGGCTGCAGATGAACAGAAACAAACAGTCTCAACATTAAACCTGCAATAACTGATCTGCTTTGGCCACAAGGGGGCAGTGGAAACACATTATTTACATATCACGTTCTGAGTTGATGTGGTGAACTTGTTGCAGCAGCTTTTTACAGCTGAGAAAACGCACAATGACATCAGTGAGAGGGAAGTTGTGGTGCACACAGATGCACAATGAGCTGAAAGTCACGATAAAGCTTGATGTGTGTGTCTGTGTGTGTGTGTGTTTGTGTGCACCTCTTTGCTGGGTGAGAACTCCAACAGTAGATTGCATAGTGTTGAGGAGGCCATGACCAGGACTTCATCTGGGGCGTTCTGGAGCAGCTACAAAACAAAAACACCCAGCGTTACTCGATGTGTTGATTATGTTCACACCCCAGGTTCCATCCAGCCGGAGAACTGGTGCTTCAATGAGTCACGTGACACAAATCTGAATAGAGCTTCTTCTTTAACCCTAAATAGAAGTGTGTGTTCACTGGACTTCTCCACTGACCTTCATGAGGGGTTTCCACACGGCGTGGTCGTGGAAGCTGGTCCTCAGCTGCTGCACTGATCGTGAGAGACTGTGAAGACACCTGCAGAAAATAAATCAATTAATAAAACTGATCTAATAATCAGCCCTTGTCACATGTACTATAGGGAGATGTCATGTAATCATCCAGGTGTGAAGACGAGCGGCTCAAGTCGTACCTGACGGCTGCCAAGCGGACCTTGATGCTGGATTCTGAAAGGCCACTGACTATCCGGTCCATCATGTTCTCCGTCTCTGTGATCTGCATGAAAAGAGAAGGGGACGGGTTAGTAAACATGTACACATTAAGTTATGCTGTTGCTGCATACACACAATCTGCCCAGAGAAAGGTCACCTTCTTGCGGATGTCCTCGTCGTTGGAGCCCAGCGAGGCGTAGAGTTTGAAAGCAGCTTGTCTCAGCTCGTGAGCGTGTTTCAGGTCGTGATCCAGCTGCAGGTCACAGAGTGGACAGAAAGAGAGGTTTATCATTTAGCCGTTGCAGGAAAACATCTGTAGCAAAATTTACACCAATCAGTGAAGCTAAATCAGGTTGTAATCACTTGTGGATTGTCTTGGCTTCGAGCCTCGGGTGCTTGTCCGATCTGTTTAGGACCAAATACTTGAAAATCAAACGACTTCTCAGCTTCAGCTGTAGTTTGTGTTTACTGCTCATCAGCTAACGTTAGCATGCTAACAAACTCAGACAGTGACTGACCCTCTTGATGTCCGTGATGGCGGACACGGAGCTGGGGTATTTAAAGTAGTCGGCCAACATGGCCACCAGGTGGTCGGTGGTGCTGGCGATCCTCTGCAGCTCCACGTCCGGCTCCATCAGGTAGGCCAGCGTCTCCGCTCCCTCCACCCGCTCCTCCAGCAGATGCTCTTTACTGCACATCCGCACCAAGCACGGCAGAGTCTGGGTGAGAGACAGAGTCATGTTTACAGTAACTACAAAAAGTGTTATTATATAATTATCATGATTAATAAGTGTCAGGAAATCCAACCTTTAGGACGATGCAGCTGTCGTCTGTCTTAATTGCACCCGCTCGACACATGTACGTTAAACTGAGACAAAGGAAGATTTCACATTTAAGTTTAAACAGGAAATACAGTCACATATTATTCATGGATAATAATTCATATGCGTCTACATCACTTACCATTTGGCCGCTGTTAGCTGCATTTCTATGGGTTGATCCCTTTGCATCATTCTGACAAATACCTGAGAGAGCAGCTCCCCATCCACCAGCACTGAGGGACAAACAGAGACATGGGTTGAAATGTGAAGTTCATGAGAAGAGATAGAAATAGAAAAGACAAGAAGAGACAAGATGAGAAGACACGTCCTCACCATTCACCAGTGTCATGGAGACCTGAGTGTTCTCGTAGGCCAGGACTGAGAAACACTTTAACGCCTGCATCCGGACCTGGAGAGACACAAAGAGGAATCTCAGTATCTACAAGGTTTTATCATAAACTGTCTAATACTGTTCACACACTCAGGGACGGCCATGTACCTTATAAGAGGGTGAGATGAGGAGAGGGGCGATGTTCTGGATGGCACCGTGGTTGAAAAGAACCGTCTGGTGCTCCGGGGTCTGCAGACACACAAACATATGAACAACTGCAACAATCGTAGTCTGGCTTCATGTGCTTCAAGGACTCCACAGTGTTTGACCAAATACCAACAAATACCTTACAACAGTGGGAGAAGATCTGTGTGATGTACTCCTGGGTTCTCTGTGAGCGGCTCAGCAGAGACATGAGATGAGGAATCACAGTGGGGTCCTGGAGAGACAGAATTCATCATAACATGTGGCTGCAGAAGGAGACGCTGCTCAGTAAAAGTTACATGGGCTTGTTTTAAATCTACATTAATCAGTATTAGTGATATTATCATTGAAATGTGTGTATATATTAAACTAAGTTCAGCCTTTTCTGCACAAGAGGACAAATGAATGTGAGACTAGACTCTTAAGTGTACAAACTGGCATCTGTATGAGTGAAGTTCTTGCTAATCAGAAACGTTATTTCCACAATCACATTTAGTTTGTGTGTTCAGCAGGTGAAACTCTGTCCACACAACCTACAGTGTAGAGCAGCTGCACAGGAGTGACCGGACTGATGAAGACCGTTCTCAGGCATCGAAGACACGCTTCAATGAAGATCAGGTCTGGACACAAGAGACCTGTGAGCACAAAACACACAGGACTGTTTAGACCTGGGTCACCGTGGCTGTGGCCTCCTGCAGATGTGAAGGAGCGTCCGCCCCGAACCTTGGAGAAGGGCGGGGATGATGTGACAGTCCACCAGGGACTTGATGTTGTTCTCGGTGCCCATGGCCAAGCTGCCCAGCACCACGGCACACTCGGTCCGCAGCTCCAGACTGGACGAGCTCTGCTGGAGAAGGTAGAGTAACCTGGAGACGGTGAAGAAACACAGATATAAAACACAAGATAGTCAGAAAGTGTGGAGCAGAAAGTGTGGATCAGAAAGAGAGACGGTAAGAACTGGACGAACCTGGGCACGGCTCCGAGGACGATCAGATTGGCTTTCTGCTTGTTGTTTCCAATCACTGCATTCTTCATGTCACTGTGAAACCAGACGTGGGTACACACACATGAAAGCTCCCTTCTTCCTAATGTCTTTGAAGCAACTGTGACAAATGTGCTTCTCTAGCATAACAAAACCTCTAAGGGTGGATATGGTAACGCTGCAGATCACAGCCTTTAAGATACGGTGTATTTCTTTTCAAATTACAGTGTAGCAGCATCTCAGTACAAGTACAACACAGACAGATAAAAACACATGCACACAACTTCACAGATTTGTAGTAACAACAACCCTAAGGGAGGCTGTGACGTACAAACCAGGACTGATTAGTATTAGGAGCTCAAAGTGTTTAAAGAAAACATCACCACACCACAAGCAGCAGCTCTGACTGTTGACACAAGGCAGGTTAGTGCCACGCATTCATGATGCTGCCGTCAGATTCTGACCCCAGCAGCTTTAGCTTTAGCACAAATCAAGACTCGTAGGGCCAGGCTTCGTTCTCTAGTCTTTAAAATACCAGTTTTGTCGAGCCTGTGCACACTGCAGTCTTAGATTTTGGTTATCTGTCCACCTCAAGGTGCAATCTGCAAAACTGCTGCTCACTGGAAGTTTGATGTGCATATTAAACATTGTACTTTAGCCACATGCGTGTTAAACGGGATATCTGCATGGAAAGGCAGGTGTAAAGGTGTTCCTAATAAAGTGCTAGAGGGAGAATATGTATTTGTAAATAAGAATGAGTCTGTGCATTTGTGTTCACTGCATTTTCCCACCCAGCCTTTCTCCTGCACTGCGAGCGACCCGAGATGATATCAAATAGCAGGTGAGTGAGGCGAGTGGAAAAGTACAGCTGTAGCAGGCAGGCAGTCAGGTGTTCAGCTGGTGGAGCGCTGCAAGTCGTAACCTAAGCTAGTCTCCTTAGAAGTTAAAAATAACGATGTAATAGTCAGAGTCTAGGTCAGTGCAATCGAGACAGAGAGTGAAAGTGAATGGGGGGGAGAGAGATAGAGAGATAGAGAGAGAGAGAGAGAGAGAGAGAGAGAGAGAGAGAGAGAGAGAGAGAGAGATAGAAATGCATTTTGAAATAGGCCGTCACATGAAAGAAGTAAACACAGAGGTCACGGCCCTGCAGCAACAACACCATCAGTGATGTCGTCCACATTCAGAAGAGGTTATTTTTAATCCACCACCTACAGCAACACCAGCGGAATTCATGGAAGTAAATAAATAAATCTGGCTGTGGTGAAATGCATCGGCTGAATAGAGTCCAGACTCCTCCAGTGAACCAGATGGGGACACAGCTAAAGGACAGAGCAGTCTCTGAGTCTCACATCCCTGCATGCACGAGGGAGGACAGGTATTAAATCAGCAGCACTTACATGACTCCCTGCAGCACTTTCTGTGGGTCGGGGTCGAACAGCCGGTCCACATAATGGCGACTAGTGGCCGTGACTTCCTGCACGAGGGCAAACGGAACACACACAAGGGACAAAATGACACACAACATCTGTACGATGCTCGGTTTCTTTGTACAGTGCACATGTTTGAGTTGTTTCACATTTCAAAAGGGTTCGAGGGTTCGAGGGTTCGAGTCCACAGATCACTTGTGGAGTTTCAGGGGTAAACAGTGCTGCATCCAAACCACAAAGTAAAAGGTCTTAAAACATACAATATGAATAAAAGGCCTCCATACTGCAATTTAAATATAAAAACCACCGGAGAAGCATGGAGGCATTTAGAGATGTTTCACGTTTGAATAATCAAATCTTTACACAGTGGTGAGTAGATAATGACGTATATTTCATTTTGCTGTGATATATCCCTTTAAGTTCTCCAAAAACAAATGCTCCACTCATAGATTTGTGATTATTAAACTCAGGTATTATGGAAAGTTGCAGATAGACCATAGACGTGTTGCATGTGTCCCCCAGTGGCTGCATGTGACGACACCAGACAACTTTGTTTATCACTGGGAGCTTTGGACCAGAACTTTCCACACGACCCCCAGAGGAGCGACCCTCACCCGGCGGACACCACGCTGATGCTCCCGGTGCCAACACGGTGCTCAGCACATTCTGTCCCATCCACAAACTCCCATGTGCACGGATCAGGTTCACACACACAACAACAACACACAACACAAGGGAGCTGGTACATGCACAAATAAAAGATGAGTCTTCTTTCTGCATGTGGGGGCGTTTTACTGATGGAATCCTGACAACTATCTATTTAAAATCAATTTAAAATTAATGTCCAATGCAAACTTCAGCCAAGTTGCACCTGACGACCACTGTCATCTGCGGGAATAACGAGCACAAACCCGGGGACTAGCAGCGATACATCCGGCTGCAGACAGAGCTTTGACCTGGGAGAACTCCCGGAGGAAACCAGTGAGTGGTTAGCTTCGCTAGCTTAGCCACAAGCTAGTGGCTAAGCTAGTGGCTAAGCTAACGGTAGCTAGCTAAACTACGCTAAGTTTGCTGTGTAATTCACAAGCCACAGCGACTCAAGTGTAATAATAAGATAAGTGGGAGGTTTTAATAAAAATATCACATGTGTAACTTATGTTTAATAATTCATTATGCACCCGGGGGGGTGTGTGTTTGGATTAGAGTAGCATCAGCGCTGTCACTTAGCATTTAGCTGCTAACTCATTCCGAGTGACACTTGACAGCTACTTCTTTCGCTCGATTTGAGTTCCTCTACACACCGGCGGGGCGGGCGGACATTAACCACAAGCATCCATCGCTGTATCCAGAGCGTTCCCGCCCGCCCGGGTGGACTCGGGGTAGAAAACAGGTCACCGCACGCTACGTAGGCGCGCCGCTCCACAGTGCTACATGTTGCCTCTGGGGTTAGCTCGATGCTAACAGAGGACACACACCTCCGCGGTGTGACCGGTGAGATTACCCGGACCCCCCGCTGTTAGCACGGTTAGCACGGTTAGCACGATGCTAACACTCACCGACAGCACGCTGACGCGGAGCGGGGCCTCCAGCAGACACGACATCTCTCTTCCCCGGATCGAGCGCCCCAATCCCCGCAGCACCGTGCAGACACTCCGCCCCCCAGAGCAGCTGTGGAGCGGCTCCTCGGAGAGAGGCTCGGCCCCGGAGCTCCGGGGTCAGGCCGGGTGGAGGACCGGGGGTCAGGGTGGGTGAGAACCGGGGGTCGAGCTCCGGTGTGACCGGGGCTGAGGCTTCCAGCCGCGGGGAAAACAAGAAGGAAACCCGGGAGCTGATTCAGAGAGCTGCTCACACACTGGGTTTATCCACCAGGTAAATGTTGTTTATACCTGTGACGTCTCCTGGAGACACTTTCGACACAATAACTCCACACAGAAATAAAAAAACAACATACATCTGGTGATGGATGATAACAAACTTTCTATTAAAACACAATAATAAAAATGATAATCATGTTTTATCTGTGGAAACTTGTGTGCTTCAACGTTCAATTCATTAAATTATGGATTTCATAGCTTAATTTTTCTAATTCCACAATGAATTCAACACAATGATTATTTAATTGTTTAAATATGTTGTGAAATATGATAATAAAGGCATGGAGACAAAACAACACATCAAAAAAATAACATATAATAAACAAGATATATTTAAACCAGTTAAAATTATCAGTTTTCAAATGCTTCCGTGTATAATTAGATTTAAGCAATGATTTAAAAACCGATGAAGTGACGTCACTGTATTTATTTACTATACAACATGTAAATATAAATCAAAATCAATTTGTTATATTTAATTTCCTTTGATCGAATCTGCTGCTGAGCATCACTTTTTGATATTTACTTAAGCCTGTGACGTTTTTGCGCATGCGCATAAGGCAACGGACGCGAGGTGGGAAAATTCATGTTTGTGAAAGAAGCGAAAAGATGATTTTTAGATCCAGTTTGTGAGTTTGTGAGTTTCCGGCTCGTTCGAGTACAAACACACGTTCCTCAGCTCTTCACCCGTCAGTGTAAGTGTGCAACGTGTGTGTGTCTGTTGTGTTGTGCTCTGACTGGGAGACGTGACGTTGTTGTGCCTTGTGTTAGCCTAGCTAGCTGCAGCATGTTGTGTTGAAGTCAAACACAATTAGCTGGGAACACACCTGAGGACGCGAGGAGATTAAATACGAAGTAAAGCTGTTGTTGACACACATGCTAATGCTGCTAGGTGTTAGCATGTTAGCATGTGAGGTGGATGTAGCATTAACTCCATGTGTCCATGTGTCCACGTCTCACTGGGACACATGGACAAGACACAACACGAGCTGCGTCTCTGCTAGTGTGTGTGTTTGAAGTGTGTGTGTTTCAGGATCTTTGTGTTCTCAGTGTGTCACAGGGGCGTTCACTCATTCATTCATTCATTCATTATGAGTTCTAAGATGTAAAATAATATAGTTTCAGTTTCTAACTTCATGCACCAAGATTCAGTTTTTGCTCTTTTGCATTTCACCAGGTTCTGTGTTCAGACAAATTATTTAACATGATACAACAGGTGTATGAGACAAAAAAAGTCCCTACTTACAGCTTTACAATTTAATAATCATCACTTCCAATAATAAATGAACTTAATCCCCCATAAACTTAACTTTTTATTGCCAAATCCATTGACTGCAACATTAATGTTCTGTTGTCAGTAGGGCTGCAACTAACAACAACAATCAACAATCCCAAATCCAAAGAAACTTCATTTAATATCATAAATTATTCAGATTTAAGCAGTTAAAACAGAAACCCTAGTTATTTCTGCTTAAATAAATAACCACAATAAGTATTTGATTATAAAATGAGTTGAAACCTGTCTGTCGACTTATTGATTAGTTTTTGTGTCATAACTTTTAGTTTTTAACAGAGAACAACATCATCACCAGTGTTTTATACTTGTTCTCTGACTCATCATTAAAAGATAACCTGTAAACAGCAGGTCTCTTGTGTCTGTGTCTTTCTGTGTCTTTCTGTGTCTTTGTCTCTCTGTGTGTCTCTTTGTGTCTCTGTGTCTCTGTGTCTCTGTGTCTCTGTGTCTCTGTGTCTCTGTCTCTCTCTCTGTGTCTCTGTGTCTCCGTCTCTCCGTGTCTCCGTCTCTCTGTGTGTCTATGTCTCTTTGTGTCTCTCTGTGTCTCTCTGTGTGTCTCTGTGTCTCTCTGTCTCTGTGTCTCTCTGTGTGTCTCTGTCTCTCTCTGTGTCTCTGTCTCTCTGTCTCTGTGTCTGTCTCTGTGTGTCTCTATGTGTCTCTGTCTCTCTGTGTGTCTCTGTGTGTGTCTCTGTATGTCTCTGTGTGTCTCTGTATGTCTCTGTGTGTCTCTGTATGTCTCTCTGTGTCTCTGTGTGTCTCTCTGTCTATGTGTCTCTGTGTCTCTCTCTGTCTCTCTCTTTCTCTCTGTCTCTCTGTCTCTCTGTCTCTCTGTCTCTCTGTCTCCGTCTCTCAGTCTCTCCGTCTCTCTGTGTGTCTCTGTCTCTCTGTGTGTCTGTCTCTCTCTGTGTCTCTGTCTCTCTGTGTGTCTCTGTCTCTTTGTGTGTCTCTATATCTCTGTCTCTCTGTGTCTCTGGAGCCCAGAAGACAAACCCAGCCTCCCTGTGACTGTCTCTTCCCCTGTGCTTCCCCAGCTCACCCGTCTGTGTCTCTGTGTCTCTCTGTGTCTCTGTCTCTCTGTCTCTCTGTCTCTCTGTGTGTCTGTCTCTCTGTGTGTCTGTCTGTCTCTCTGTCTCTCTGTGTCTCTGTGTCTCTGTGTCTCCGTCTCTCAGTCTCTCCGTGTCTCCGTCTCTCTGTGTGTCTCTGTGTCTCTCTGTGTCTCCTGAGCCCAGAATACAAACCCAGCCTCCCTGTGACTGTCCCTTCCCCTGTCCTTCCCCAGCCCACCCGTCTGTGCACCATGAAGATCGCAGTGGAAGGCTGTTGCCACGGGGAACTGGACAAGATCTACGAGACCATCGCCTTCCTGGAGAAGAAGGAAGGCGTGAAGGTGGACCTGCTGCTCTGCTGCGGCGACTTCCAGGCCGTGAGGAACGAGGGAGACATGAAGTGCATGGCGGTGCCGGCCAAGTACCGGACCATGCAAACCTTCTACAAGTCAGTGCTTTGGTTCTTTAAGATTCTAAAAGTGTAAGACATGAGTGAGAGCGTTTGAAACTTGAAGGTCACTGTGTGTTGCAGATACTACTCTGGAGAGAAGAAGGCTCCGGTTCTCACCATCTTCATCGGAGGGAACCACGAGGCGTCCAACCACATGCAGGAGCTTTCCTACGGCGGCTGGGTGGCACCGAACATTTACTATCTGGGTAGGAGGAACCAGAACATTAAACTCAGTGTCTGCACATCGGTGGATTCCCAGGTTTTAATTTGACCGTGTGTTGCTAGGTTACGCCGGTGTGATTCGCTACAAAGGGATTCGAATCGGTGGCTTATCTGGAATCTTCAAATCACACGACTACAGAAAAGGTGAGTTTTGTTTTAACGTCTGAATGATCACATCAAACATTGTTTATGAAGATGAAGGATGTGACAACCATAGATTTATATATATAAGACTAGATGTCTCGTTCGACGGAGCCAGACGTCACCACATGGCGGCCATCTTGCTACGGGGCATCTCGCTCACCCATAACATTCGTTGGTAGTGGTAAATAACCATAACTTGCTCAATTTTCAAACGATTTTTAAACGGTTTGGTTTGTTATAAACGTCAGAGATGTAGTTATGACACTGCATAAATTATTCATTTTTTTTAGAAAATAACATAATTATTCATAAGTATGCAGTGTCATATCTACATCACTGACGTTTATAACAAACCAAACCGTTTAAAAATCGTTTACTTTTATTTACCACTACCAACACAATGTTATGGGTGAGAGCGAGCTGCCCCCTAGCAAGATGGCCGCCATGTGCGGACGTTCGTCTCCGTTGGCCGGTAACGCAGACACACATCTAGTCTTTATATATAAATCTACGGTGACAACTCCCAATTGTCAAAATCAGAACTCCACTACGCCTCCTGGTGGCTGGTCATAAACTCTGCTTCCTCTATGTAAGTGGATGGGACATGGACCAACTTAATAAAAGTAGATTCTTCCTCAAGATGGTTTCTGTCATTTCAGGTTATCACATGATGTATGTTCAGGTTTGGTTTTAATTATACGATGATTCCTCCTCTTTCAGGTCATCATGAGTTCCCTCCGTACAACCCTGACACTCTACGCAGTGTGTATCACATCCGAAACATCGAGGTGTTCCGATTAAAACAGGTAAATAGAGTTTCATCTTCCTCTCACACAGATTATCCCTGTATTGATCTAAACGGTGTGTTTTGCTTCCTCTGCCACTCAGATCCAGATGCCCATGGACATCTTCATGAGCCACGACTGGCCCCGAGGAATCTACTACTACGGCAGCGTGGGCGAGCTGCTGCGCAAGAAGAAGTTTCTGCGACAGGAGGTGGAGTCGAACACGCTGGGAAGTCCTGCAGCCGAGGAGCTCATGTCTCACCTCCAGCCCAACTACTGGTTCTCTGCTCATCTCCACGTGAAGTTTGCAGCCGTGATGCAGCATCCGGTGAGAGAGACACTGTTTCTGCAGCTCGTGGAAAAACAAAAAGTCTAATTCCCTCCCGTGTATTTCATCAACTGAGTGAATTCTCCTCTCTTCAGCCCAAAGGTAAAGCTGCTCCACGTGTAACCAAGTTCCTGTCTCTGGATAAATGTTTGCCCCACAGGGAGTTCCTACAGGTGAGAGTTCTGTTGCTGAATTCACACAAGTAGATTTGAAATGAAAGGACGATAGTTTGAAGCAATGACTTTGGTTCCAGATCGTGGATGTTCAGGAGAGACCGGGTTCCTCCGAGGGTCTCGAGTATGATCCAGAGTGGCTCGCTATCTTGAAATCCACCAACAGCCTTCAGAGGACCACCCGACACAACTGGAACCCCCCTGAGAACAATGGCCTTCACGAACGGTACGTAGATAATCCAGAGATAGAGTCGCTCTGACAGTTCTGACTCGTGCTGTGTTTCACGCCGTGGACCTTCTCTCTCCACCAGGTGGGACTTCAAAGCTTCAGAAGCAGCCATGATGAAGGTGATGGAGGACCTCAGCGGTGACCTCTCCATTCCAGACAACTTCAGCCGGACGGTGCCGGCCTACGACCCCAGCCGGCCCCAGCACCACGCCCCCCCCAGCTACAGCACCAACCCCCAGACCACGGAGCTCTGTGCCACGCTGGGTCTCACGGACCTGTACGCCCAGGACGGCCTGGTGGGGGAGGTGGGCAAGTTCCAGGGCAGCACCGGGGGGGAGGAGGAGGATGAAGACGGGAACAGCGTGGGGAGCGCCGACGAGCCGAGCGAGTATCCAACCGACACCTCGGGGCTGTCCAGCTCCTGTAACCCTGATGAGATCACCATAGAGGACGAATGGGAGGAAGAGGAGGAGGAGGAAGAGGAGGAGAAGAACGGGTCAAAGGCGGGAGCAAAGGGAGACCAGCTCCCGGACCCCCACACCCCCGCCCGCATGGTTCTGCCAGAGCCAAAATCCAAAGGTTCACCCGATAACCTGTCCGACCTAATGAAGCTGCCCCCCCCTTCCCACTCGACCCCGGCCGCCGCTCGCTCTCACTCCGGATCAGAGAGCGAGGGAGCGGGGGGGGGAGGGGACGACTCCGCCGCTCGAATCTTAAAACGTACGAGTGACGAAGGCGTGAATCCTGGCAGCAGAGGCTCCACCCCCATGATCAAACGCAGGAACCAGGTGATCTACGCCGCCGTGGAGGACGAGGAGTGTGAGGATGAGTGAGTCAGGGTGAGGCTCCTCCCACAACACATCAGTGAGTCAGGGTGAGGCTCCTCCCACAACACATCAGTGAGTCAGAGTGAGATGAGGCCGAAGGTGAGGCTCCTCCCACAACACATCAGTGATACGAGGCCGAAGGTGAGGCTCCTCCCACAACACACCTGTCCCACAACGAACAATTCTCCCTTAGTTTGTATTGATTTGTAAAACGTGACGTGTATTTACTGCTTGTTTTTTATACAGCTTCCAATATGAACTATACAAAGTAGAGTTATGGAATTACAATAATCAAAAATTGGGCAACAAGTTTCCTCAGCGACCACAAAACAGCTGCTAATAAGTGTTTTCTACAGATTCTTTTTAAAAGAGTAAGCTTCTTTTTGTTTAACCACAAACAGCCGCTATATCGCTCAGTATCAAATCCTTTACGTAATGTCGTCAGATACTTTGAACAATTTGAATTTGTCGGTGGCAAACGTTAGAATTCCCTGGTTTTATTAATTTGCATCAGCTGTTCTGTGGTTGTCAGGCGTCACATTCTTGCTCAATCTTTAAGATTTTTGTCCTTTTCAGTCATTTACACTCAAAAACATGAGAAAACTCATCTCAGGTTAAAATTTTCAAGGTTTATCCGTTGAAATGTAAATTGTAAATGACAAAAGTTCGTTTCTGCACTTAGTTTCTACAGAAGGGCAATTACAGCTATGGAAATTCTTTATTTGTTCAAACGCGATCGCCTTTTTATACATTTTAATCAGACCAAGAACATTTTAGAGAACAGATTTTTGATTTTCTGTGTTAAATTCTTTTATATTTTGTAACTTTCCAAGTCAACAGCAATGATTTAAAGAGGCTGTGAAATTAAAATATTTCTTTTAAAGTGAATAAAATGCCATCGTACAGTCTTTAAAATCATTTCACATATCTGAAGAAAAGCATCGTGCCGTTCACAGCTTTATTGAACACTTTACATACTGTAGGTGCAGATGAGAAACCAAGTCCTGTTTTTAACGACTTGTCATAATTGCACAGAACACTGAACGTACTTGTGATCGCTGGAGAATGAACAGATGTATTTATTGTGTGTGATGAGCTGATGAGCACTTAGTGCCTCTGGAGGGGCAAACTAATTATATCTTCTGAATTATATTTGTTTCCTTCAATTTTGAGACTTTTAATTAGTTTGCCATATTTTTTAAGTTTTAGAATTTGCATGACTTTGACAATAAAGCGGAACAAAACCATTTTTCCTGAACACCGGTATTTGTTTGAATCAGATTCATAACATCTCTGAGTCCTTCAGACGATACACTCCAGGTTCACAAGTGTGCTCGAAAGCCAACGTACACTTCCATTAAAGTTAAGACAATAATATACAACATACAGTGTATTCAACAAGATCTTTACATCCATACAAAAAGCCGTTACAGTAGAGCCTGATGCCAGGGGGCGGGGTTACTGGTTTCTGATGCGAGCCGATTGGTGGAGATGGTTTTTCCTGCACTTTGCCTACAAAGCTCCACACGTAAAGAAACAGGATTCACAGAGAAAGAAAACTGGGAATAGGCACTTCTGTTTTTTGTTTTTCTTGTGTATGTGCGTTTTAATCTTCTACGTCTTTCTTCTTTTTCTTCAGCCGAGCTTTAAGACGGAAACCAAACACACACACACTCTGTTTTAAGAGCATTGTATTAAGTTAAGTGAATCAGTTAAACTATGGAGGAAGAGAGACAGATGAAGAACAAAGTAAACTAGATGAGCAGATTTTCTCCTTCAGGATGTTTTCTACTTGTTTCTGATTTTAAATCTGTCCTGAAATCTTCCAGGACACCAGATATTTTATTTAATCTTTCACTAACAGTAATAATTGAGATTTAATACTTTATTCAGACCAGGAACTTTAAGCGTTTGATGGATTCTCTCTGCTACAGACACATGATTAGTCACAGCTTTCGGTTTCCTGCTCATAACAAAACAAAAGTCCCGTGACTTCCTTCACTCACTCAGGTTTATATTGTTGCTGTTTATATTGTTTCTAAGAGCTGAAGCCTGCGATGATCACATTCTTCCTCATCAGCACTCGAGCAAAGCCACTGAAACGCAACCGAAACTTCACCAGTCCTTCATGAAACATGCAACATGTGTCTTAGGCTCTGTTCAGACCTGGTATTAAGGGGAGTGATGTTATTTCTACCTAGTCTGAGTTACAGGTGTGTGTGTGTCGAGGAGAGAGAGGAGTCAGGAGCAGCTGAATGAATCTCATTTTATCAATTTAATAAAAATAGAAGTTCTGATCAGTCGACATCGTGGTGGTGTCCAGAAGCAAATTTAAGCATTGTCACGGAAAAGCGTAATAATTAGTTTAGTTCATTGTGAAACATGCGGGTCAGAGGACGTCCTTCAGTGTGTGTGTGTGTGTGAGAAGAATGTGGTTTGAGGGTTTAGATCTCAGGACACGTCTCAGACCTGACGCTTGTGATCGGATGTTAATACCAGGTTTGAATGTCTGCACATTTTCCTGAAATAATCCAGAGGGGCTGAATGTGAGAAATAAAAACATGTCTGGTGAATTGCTCCGGACATTTTTCTGGATCTTTTCCTGCAGCCCCCTGGTAAATTATCAGGAAAATGTCCAAGTGAGAAAACAATGAGCAAGTTGACGTTTCCAACATGCGACAAATACCAAACACTGATCTCTCCACAGCAGAATTTATACGTCATGTCCCGCCTCCTGCTGCTCTACAGGCTCCGCCCCTCGCCTGAATGTTCCCCACAACAAGTCGGACCCGACATTCAAACCTGGTACAAACTCCAGAAAAAAAAGGTGTGCCGAACCATTTGCTTCACATGGACTAAAGGAGTGTGAGTGGAGCATCACTACAAGCGGTCAAGTCAAAAACACCGGACAACAAATACACACAAATGAACTTCTGTTGGATAAACTGTGCCATAGGTCTGATGGATGGTACCACTGACACCAGGGGGCGCCAGGCAGGACACGGAGGGTTTTAGGAGTCATGGGCTCATTCATATACAGCATGTGGAGTTATTCACAGCGGGATCTGATTGGTTCAGGAGGAGCAGATGCTTGCGCCTTTTTTTTCTGTCTCAGTTTGTGTATCTTCACACAATCAAACAAGGCTGAAACGTGGCCGGGCCGAGTGGAAACAAAAAGAAAAACTCACGGTTATTAGTGCTAAATACTACAACAGGCTTTGCCACCGTCTTCCACTTTCTTTATTTTGCACTTCTCTGTCTCAGTCGTCTCTAAACCTGCCCTCGGTTTCAGAATGCAGGATCTCAGTCGCTCAGGAGACACGGACGTGAACCATCGCGCCTCATTCTCTCATTTTTAAATTATCTGTTTGTTCGGACAGGAGGATGAAAGGAGGGGGGGTGGGTGAGTAGATACTGGGTTACCCCACCTCGCGCCCGGGGCCGGGAGACGGGAGGGGTGACGGGCTGTGGTGGAGAGGATGGTGGGAGCACTGGGGGGGAGTGGTGGAGGTCTAGTTCCCACCGCAGCAGGCCCGGGTGGAGTGAGCGTCCGGGTCCTGCAGGTTGACGCCGCGGTGCCGCGCTGCGTGTGTCGGGTTCTGGGTGTCGGTCTTTGGCATCTTCTTTGCTGCAGGGACAAGGAAACGTGAAATATTTAGAATAAATTTAAACTAACAGAGAATTCAGGTAAAAAACAAAACATTTATAAGGATTAATTTGAAATAAAACATCTGATTCCTTAATATCAAAGGCCTTAGAAGGTATAAAATTATTACAGTAAAATATTTTCTCAAATGATTTTAGATTTCCAGCCCATGTGACGTCCTCCAGGTTGATTGACACGGCTGGAGCTACGTTTCAGATCCGCCCACTGGTGTTTGTCCCGCCCACTGTCCCTCAGTAAATCTACGTCGCAGCCATAGATTTATATATAAAGACTAGATGTCTCGTCTGCGTTGCCGGCCAACGGAGACAAACGTCCGCACATGGCGGCCATCTTGCTAGGGGGCATCTCGCTCACCCATAACATTGTGTTGGTAGTGGTAAATAACCATAACTTGCTCAATTTTCAACTGATTTTTAAACGGTTTGGTTTGGTTTGTCAGAGATGTAGATATGACACTGCATACTTATGAATAATTATGTTATTTTCTAAAAAAAGTGAATAATTTATGCAGTGTCATAACTACATCTCTGACGTTTATAACAAACCAGATCGTTTAAAAATCGGTTGGAAATTGAGCAAGTTATGGTTATTTACCACTACCAACACAATGTTATGGGTGAGCGAGATGCCCCGTAGCAAGATGGCCGCCATGTGCGGACGTCCGGCTCCGTTGAACGAGACATCTAGTCTTTATATATGATATCTATGGCCCTGAAGTTTCCTTTTATCCAAATGGACTCGTTCCTAATGTCAGGATCCATCTGATCCTTCTCCTGCTCCTCTCACCGATGGCCAGGAAGAGCTCGTTGACGTTCATGGCCGTCTTGGCCGAGGTCTCCATGAAGAGCAGGCCGGTGTCGTCAGCATACGTCTGAGCTTCCTGCCACAAACAGAAACAGATCATCAGCAGTGGTTTTGAAAAACTGCAAGCAAGCAAGTCAACTGGTTATTATTTAAGGGGACATATTATGAAAATTCCACTTTGGTAGTGCTTCTACACGTTAATTTGGATATCTGGCATGTCTACCGTCCCAAAAACTCTGGGAAAAAACAACTCCCGCGATTTGTTGTGGTTCCTCTTTGTCAGAAACGATACGCTAGAGTGCGTCGAATGGGATTACGACCGATGTGTACGTCATTTTGCAACCATGCCCATGTAGGGAGTCTCGCTTCTTGGCCTTGGACCACCATCGCCATCATCACCACCGGAGCTAGCGTTAGCTCGAGAGCTAACACTCAAAACAGGTAAATCTGAGGAGGGCTGTTTTAGGCAGGTTGTTTTAAATGATCCTTGTGGTATTTTGACCAAAATATGTTTCAGACATTTCATTAAGACCCCAAGGAACCATATCAACTGTGGTAAAATGGGCATAATATGTCTCCTTTAAAGATAATATTCAGCTGTATAAAGGTTGGTTGCATCCTGCTGTTAGATATAGTGTATAATAACTTTAGCCCTTTACTAACACAGACAGTATGTAGCCTGTCCATTAGATAGATAGATAGATAGATAGATAGATAGATAGATAGATAGATAGATAGATAGATAGATAGATAGATAGATAGATAGATAACTTTATTCATCCCCGAAGGGAAATTAAGTCGTCATAGCAGCCGGTATATTTGAAAACAATAAAATACAATAAAAAATATTGAGGTAGAAAGAATAAAAAAACAGAAACACAAGATAAAAAGGTAGATAAGGTGCAGTGGCAAGATGATAGTAATAGTACTGATTATATGATGGTAATGTTATTGTTAGACAGTATATACAAATAGTACAGTATATATAGTATATAATATAACATAATATATATTTATATATGGTAGTAATTATACCAATATAATAGCAGTATATAGTAATAATGGCAGCAACAGTATATATAATAATAATAATTATAGTTATAACATGTACACATGTATAAATATGTGTATATAGACTTATATATACAAAGAATATACAGAGAGTATGATATAATATTATTATGAGTTGTGTCATGAGTCAGTTCAGGCTGCAGCTCCTGAAGAGGGTTGGAACTCGAGTGTGTTACCTCGTACTCCACCAGTCTCTTCTCGGCCAGGTCGGCCTTGTTCCCAGCCAGAGCGATAACGATGTTGGGACTGGCCTGTCGCTGCAGCTCCTTCACCCAGGCCTTGGCTCGCTCAAACGTGTCCTGCACAAACACACAACTCAGGTCAGATAACACAACACACGTGTGAACACCGGGCAGGAACAGTCGGTCACCTGCTGAGCTTCTGTAGAGGTGTGAAGTTCACTGGTGTAATATTAACATGTTAATATATAACTGCTGGTTAGACATTAATCCAAGGAGGTCATGTGCTTGGTGGAGGTTTGAACTCGACTGATTTGAGTTGTAATGTAGGTTCTGTGAGTTTCAGCTGCTTGAAATAAACCATGAATATGTAATAACAACACTTATAAAGCAGCTGTACTATTTATCCAGAGTAATAACTTGAACCCAGAGCTCCACAGACGGGTCTCTGAGGAATCCTACCGGCTTGGTGATGTCAAACACGACGATGGCGGCCTGAGCTCCGCGGTAATACATGGGCGCCAGGCTGTGGTACCGCTCCTGTCCTGCGGTGTCCCAGATCTCAAACTTCACCGTGGTGTCATCTAGACACACGGACTGGGCCAGGAAAGCAGCTGGACACACACACAGACACACACAGACACACACAAACACACACAAACAGACAGACAGAGGACAGGGGGTCAGCTGGAGGCTCGAGGATTACACTTCTATTCCTCTACTTCTATCTGACTGATTTAGTTTCTAGTTCCTCTAGTTCTTCCCGGCTGCGGTTGGCCTTATCAACAAGGCCCGGGAACCCCCCCCCCACCTGACTTGGACTTTTACTCCGCCCCCACACCTCAAGGATGTGTTAAATGAACACATATTATATTATACTGTATTACAATGCATATTGCAATTTGACACTGTTCACTGTTTTGCATTTTGCATTTCACTTTTTACTGCACTTTTTATATCTTTTATATATTTGTATGTAGATATGTTTATGTATAAATAAGTGTTACTTTGTATAAATATTAGAAATAGTGAGTAAATATATATTGTTTTTTTATTGTTTATCTTATGTGTGGTGTATTTATTGTGTTTTTATGTTTCTATGTTCATTGTATGCACCAATAAGCAGAGCAAATTCCAGGTAGGTGTAAACACACTTGGCAATAAATACCTTCTGATTCTGATTCTGAATGTTGACTCTACCATGCAACGATATAGATGAAGCTCCCTGGTCATTTATATAGTAGCTTAATCTTGCTTTTGCACCTAATATCTATATCTTATTCCCTTAATATCGAGAAAAGAAGCTAAAATGGAACAGATTCAATAATTTAGTACTTTAAGACCAGTGAACCTTTGAATGCAGGACTTGAAACGTGTCTCTTCTCTGCTGAGTTGCTAGTTTCACATTAGAAAAGTTCCCTCAAATTAATAACCATCTTCCCCTTTTGTCCCGACCTCCACTTCCCCCCCCTCCCCCCCCCCTGGTCCTCACCCCCGATGGTGGTCTCCTGGAACTCGTCGAACTGGCCCTTGACGAAGCGCAGCACCAGGCTGGACTTGCCCACGGCCATGTCCCCCAGCAGCACCAGCTTGAACTGGCAGATCTTGGTCTGGGGCAGTGAGCCGTTGGTGCGGCCGCCACCGCCGCCGCCGCTGCCTCTGGAGCTCATACCAGCAGGGGGGGGGGGGCAGGGGATGGGGGACGGGGGGGGGCCTCCTCCCTGGAGCGGAGACGGGTGCGTCTGGGAAGTGGCTCACGTTACTTCAGAAGATTGTCTGTGGTCGGGGACGTCTCTGCTCTCCCTGTGGTGCCTGAGTGAAGAAGAGGAGGAGTTACTCCACGACACCGTGACCTCTGACCTCCAGAGGACACACAGGTTAAATGGAGAGGTCACAAATCTACTGTAGTTTACAATATAAATAACCAATACACAACTAATGATTGATTTATTAATTCTAACACACGAACAGGGAGCAGGCTAATAGGCATCGGGTGATATTACATCCATATTAAGTTAATAGTTTATTATTTATAGATCGGACTCTGAAGCTTATATGTGTGTATATAATTATTTTATAACTTTAAATCCCTGTCTTTATCTTTCTCACGGTTCTTCCTGTTATTGCTCTTTACTTTGTGTTATGTCTCTTTACTTGCTGCTCTTTGTGTTAATGTGTTCACGCACCAGAGCAAACACTCGTTCTGTTCCAAACCCCTCGGGGACAACACAGATATTACTGACAGGTTTTATTTGCTTGCACTAGAAACCTGTAGAACCGAAATCTTGTAAAGCTAATATCAAGTATTCATATTAAGCAATACAAATAGAAAAATGTTTGTCATCACAGTTGTTAAGGCAGAAATTAGCAGAAGAAGTTTGAATTGTTTTAGGGGGACTCTGTTATTTGTGTGGTCCGCTCCACATTGATCCAGGAAGGTTGTGGGTTCTAATCCCAGCTCGGCCTCACTGTAAGTACAGTTTGCTTGTTCTCCCCGAGTCAGTGTTGGTTCTCCAGCTCCTCCCTCCGTTTGGTTCATTAGAGGCTCTTAAGTGACTGTAGGTGCGAGTGTGAAAAGTTGTGTGTCTGTGTTGTGTGCCTGTGACACCATGGCGACCTGTCCAGGCTGTACACAACGTCACCTGACCCTCAGAAGGACGAGCGTTATAGATCATGGCTGAATGTCTCTGGGTCATCAACACATGAAGTATCGGTATCTGTAATATCACCCCCTGGTTTTATCAGAGACTAAATCGAGCGAATCATATGACAGAAGAAGAAGAAGAAGAAGAAGAAGAAGAAGAAGAAGAAGAAGAAGAAGAAGAAGAAGAAGAAGAAGAAGAAGAAGACAACTCGTCCTGAGCTGCTGAGGATGATGATGATGGACAGTGAGACATGATGAGAGTCTCTCAGGGAGGAAGAGGAGGATGAAGAGGATGATGCAGCAGCTCTGCTCTCAGGATCTAACACACCATCACTGCAGCACATGTGTGTGTGTGTGTGTGTGTGTGTGTGTGTGTGTGTGTGTGTGTGTGTGTCTGTGTATGAATGTGTGTCCGTCCTGCACCATCACCATCACACACCATTAGAACCCGTTATCTCTCCCGTGCTAGCGGCGGCTCGGAGCCCGGATCGGACCGAACCGGATCGGATCGTTTACACGTGGACCCGGATCAGAACCGGATCAGGACCCGGGTTCCCTTGTGTTGACCCACGACGGCTCATAGTCACCTGAGGGTTGCGGGTTCGAAGCCGCGGCAGCAGGCTCCTCTGTTGACAAGTCGCTCTCAGCTGGGAACCTTCACACTTCCGGTACTGACGCGCATGCGCACTGAGTGACGCAGTGTGGCGCTGGAGGAGAGGATCCGCATTATTTCACTGAGACGTCATTTAAAAGCGATTCACGGGTTTTATACGCGTAATTAATATTTTTATATATTATTATTTTATGTTTAATAAATTCAAGAAAGGTATTGATGTGGTTGGTTATTTTGTGGAGAACTCAGATAAATATTTGGCTGTGGAGTAAAGTATCACGTGTTGTTGCTCAACTCACGTTCCAGTGGTAAACTATGAGAATGATATTGAATATGATTATTATTTTAATCAAAATTAATATCCATTAATCGAAATTCCAACCTAGAAAACCACGTTTTACATAACCGGCCATTTATATCAAGCCATACAAATAAAAGCTGTTAAAACTTATGAGCTTTATAAGATTTTTATTTAAATACTTATTATTTAAATAAAATTGAATACTTAAATACGATTTGGTCGGATTTTTACTGGCAGTGACAGAGGGGTTTTCTGCTGTAGCCTCCGGGCCGCTGGGGGCGCTGGAGAGCAGACAGGCCAGTGTGTACCCGGAAGTGTTGACCACCTGGCGGATGTTTGAATGATCAGGATCAAACTGAAACGCGTCTGTATCTGTTTTATTAAAAATATCATATCTGTAATAATAATGAATCTGTAAAAATTACACTCTAAACTCGTGGCTCATGTTTAAATGTCAGTGATCGATGCGGAGCGTCGTCATGCCAACGAGCAGCAGACAGAAGAAGAAGAAGGGGGGGGACGCGGCGGTGAGATCATGCTACAGTAATCTTACTGGTGTAATGTAACGAAGTACTTTTACTCAAGTACTTCCTTCACACTGTAAAGTTCCTTTTGTTACAATCCAGCTTTTACTTTCCTAATGAACCAAGTAGATTTTCAACATAGGAAACACTGAAGGTAAACAAGGAAGATAAAAGGATAAGAGGGAAGATTAAGATATTAATAAATATAAAATCATAAAATTAAGCAGAGATGGAAAGTATAAATATGAAGTAAAGATAAAATTGATTTTGTTTTCCGACAGCAGTGAAGTGCTACATCATTAAATCAATGATCCATCTACATTTAGAACAATATAATATACTATTTCTCTGCATTTTTTACATATAATAAGACTTTTACAGTGGGATATTACTACTTTCACTTGTGTAATAAATACTTTCTGGAGTTGGGTGTTTACACTTCTGATGTTAATCTGCGTCTGGAACCAGGTGCAGGGAACCAACGACAGCAGCGTGGTGAGCAAAGTGTCGGCTGCAGCTCGAGGCTTCTTCACCGACGACTTCCTCCAGCACTTTGTGTGCAAACAGCCCAGAAGGTCACCGCTCATCAACAGGTCAATACTCAAGGTTTTAAAGTGTAATTATTTAAATCATATTTGTCTTTCTTTGATTTCTCTCCTATATGAATGTTTTTGTCCAGCATCAAATGAGAAATGTAATCAAAGTTGCTCTTTGGATTAAACTGTTCATTGTGTGACTTAGAGACATATTTCCTGTTGTTGTTGTTTTGAATTAGAATTATAATGTCAGACATTATTCTGTTATTTTCTTCAGGGGCTACTATGTGCGCTGGAGAGCTGTGGACCACTGTGTGAGGAGGTTTCTACACGTTACTGGAAACTGCCCCAAGAGACAGGTCAGGTCAGAGAGAACTGGGTTTCATTTCTCCATCCATACGACCACGAACTTAGGTTTTCAAACTAAAACAATGGAAGTCCACAGAAACGTTTTGGTTCCGTATCAGTTTTAATCTCCGTCCATACTAATACGCCTGGAAACATGTATCACAATCTGAGGCTGATGCTTTAGTTTTCCTCCATAACGGAGTCATGTGATAAGAGTCTAATTGGGGAAGGATACGTTGAGCAAGCAGCTGTTTCCAAACATTTCAGTTTCTGCCCGTCAATACTCAAATTCAAAACTCAAAACCCCGGAGTTTTCAAAATAAAAGTCAGCCAGCAGCATTTCCTGGCTGTAAATCACCAGGCGTATCCGTAGCAGAACTAAAATGTAGAAATGTGGATGAAGCCGTGTGGTCATTGGAGTTTTCCTCCTTCTGAAAAGCAATGAATTTCCTCTCTCATCATCTTTCTCCTTCTTCTAGATTTTGTCGCTGGGTGCCGGTTTCGACTCGTTGTATTTCCGCCTGCGTGCGGACGAAGCTCTCACCGGAGTCGTGGTGTTCGAGGTGGATTTCCCTGATGTCGCTCGACGTAAGACTGCTCTCATCTCCTCTAATATCACACTGAGGGGGATGTTAGACCCACATCTACCTGCACCTACAGGTTTGTCATTTACTTTGCTTTAAAGAAATGAGTTTGTCATGTAGTTGGTGTTAGATTTCAGAAGCATGTGTGTTTGTGTTTGTGTGTGTGTGTGTGTGTGTGTGTGTGTGTGTGTGTGTGTGTGTGTGTTCAGGAGCTGTGCACGTGTGGAGTGGTCAGTACCGTCTGTTGGGGTTGGATGTCAGGGAGGAGTCCCAGGTGAAGGAGGCTCTGGAGGCAGCTGGGTTGGACTGGGCTCCTCCCACTCTGATTCTGTCTGAAGTGGTTCTCACCTACATGGAAACTCAATGGTAAACACTAAGCTTTGACACGTATCTGTCATGTTCTCTCGTCCTGTGTTGATGCTTCAGTATTATTATTCCTCATTAGTGAATCATCCTCAAACTCTTCTTCAATATTCTGTCACTTCTTATAGTTTGTGTTTAGAGCTTTTTATAAACAGTCGATAACTTTGTGTTCATCCTGGTTTATCTGCTCAGAAGATTTGATAGTTTTAATCAAATGAAACAGAATTGTCTTTATGAATGTTCGCGATGTTTGGTTTGTTTATAAGTTTGAATAATTGAGTGGACAGATGTTGTTTTTTCCTACATTAGATGTCGACTGTTTCCGAGTCTGTTAAACAACCGACACAATCTTCACATCCAAGTTCAGAACCTTTCAAAATAAAAGCTCTGTAATTCAGCTCGATATGAAGCAACGTTTGTAGACAAATTGCTGAAAGAGGAAGTGATTCTTTTTTTTCTGTTGCTGTTATGACGGAGATCAGCACCTGTGAATGTCTAGGAAGTCACTGATGTGTTCTCATGTCCCCACATGTGTGTGTGTGCGAGTGAAGCTGTAACATGAAAGTGCGTCAGCAGCAGTGTGTTGTTGTGTGTCTTCCAGGTCGGATGTCGTCATCAGTTGGGCGGCAAAGCTCCTGCCTCAGTCCCTGTTTGTGATGTATGAGCAGATCCATCCACATGATCCCTTTGGTTCCATCATGCAAGAGCATTTCCACAAACTGAATTCCACGCTGCACGCCCTTCGACGGTACCCGGACGCCGCCGCTCAGAGACAGCGGTTCCTGGACAAGGTCAGAACGCAGAGTTATCACTGAGACGTGTGACTGTTGCAAAGGACAGAATCTGGTAAACCTGTGTTTGTGTGTCCAGGGCTGGGATCAGTGTGTGTGTCTGGATATGAACGACTTCTACCTGGGGCTGGTTCCTGAGGACGAGAGGCACAGGGTGGAGCTCCTGGAGCCTTTTGATGAATATGAGGTTAGCTCTTGAAATGTGGTGGATGTTTTACTATGAACCAAGTTGGTAGAGTATCACTGTAGGTCCAACATGAAGTGTGAGAGTGTGTGTGTCTGTCCATCCTCAGGAGTGGCACCAGAAGTGTTCCCACTACTTCATCCTCACGGCCTCTCGGGGCTCCTGTATGACTCAGGCGTTACTCACACATCCTCCAGGTAACCTTCACCTTTTATCCTCTCTAAGTCATTTGACATCTTTACGACAAATTATTTACCAGCAGGGGTCACTGAGTCTAAGCCCTGGACCAATAACACATAAATCATTGAGAATTGTTTTACCCAGCACAGCTTTTCTAGCCTTTATGGAACTTGGGTAACAGGAAACTCACATACCAGTTGTGTAAACGCACATTGGTCTGTGGTGTGTGGTATGTGCTGTAAACCTGCATGAATGTATTTCCCAACCTGTGACTTTGCTTTTCTTCCCCTCAGTGTCTCCAGTGTCGTCTGTGAACCCGTCTTTGAGTCCCGTGGTCCTGAGTGTGAAGCCGGATCCTGCCTGTGTGGAGGGTTTGGGGATGGCCTCCACCTCGGTGAGCCCAGGACGGCTCCTGCTAACAGGGGGCTCCAGCCGGGGGGGCAGGGGGGCTTTGAGTCGAGTCCTCCTCCGAGGGGAGGAAGGGTGGAGGTCTGTCACCGTGGAGCCGTCACTGGACTTGGGTGAGAGGACCTTCTGCATCAAAGAGTTTTTGCTCTTCACACGCCAAAGTTTTACTTTTTTAATCCATAAAAAGTCAGTTTTCAACTTGAAAAATCAGAAATTCTATATTTTCGGGTGTAAGAGTTAAACGTGTGAAGGTTAAATGAGACATATATAACCTCCAGTCTGAACAGCTTGATGTGTTTCCCTCTCGCAGGCGTCCGGCTCTACCACACGGTCACTTCCTGTCCAGGTGGAGGTGCGGTGGTGTACGGAGGTCGCTCCTCCCCCCTCAGCCCAGCCAGGGGTCTTTTTAAAGTAGTGCTGGACCCTGCTGGTCCCCCGGCCCCTCTGGACCCTTCTGGTCCCCCTGCTCCTGTAGACCCAGTGAAACTGTGTGTAGAGGAGATGATCTGTACCGGGGAGCCACCTCCGCCAAGATGGAGGCACACTGCTGCCATCGTCAGCCACAAAGGTTCGGTTAGAATAAAGTGTTTTTTCTCTTCGCCCGAAACTTCTCTGAACTCCGGAGAATCTCCTGAAATGATTTTATAATAAGTCGGAAGAAAGTTCAAACCCCGGAGTTCACGTCTGAAAACGACATTATTCAACAAGACCTTATTGTTTCTTCTCTGCAGGCAAAGACTTTCTGTTTGTTTATGGAGGAAAGAATGAATCTGAGGCTGTTCTGGGTGACGCCCACTTCCTGTGTCTGGACCAGCAGCTCTGGACTGAGGTTCGCTCCCCATTCATTGGTTCTCCTCAACCAATCACATGTCATTCCATAGGTGTTCCAATATCCTTACATGTGTCCCTGTGTGTGATTAACAGATCCCAGTGGAGGGGGCGGCACCAGAGCCAAGCCACTCCCACTCTGCATGTTCATATCAGGGAGGTGTGGTGCTCTTCGGGGGTCTGGACCGACGGGGGGTTCCTCTGGGGGACACGGTGGTCCTCAGGCCCAGTGACAGAGGCTTCTCCTGGGAGAGAGTAGAGCTGCAGCCCCCCCCGGTCCCCAGGTGTGATGATGTGACAGAAACACTCTGATGCTTCAGCTTTAAAAACAGACATTTAATACAAGTTGATCTGATGTGATGTGCTTTGTTTTAGATACTCTCATTCTGCCCACGTGATTGGACAGAAGCTAGTGGTGGTGGGTGGGGTCTGGATGCATTCCGATGGCGTACCGGGGGTTGTCATGATTGACCTCGCCACACGGAGCAGCGTGGAGTTCAGCCTGGACACGGTGGGTTCACTGTTATTTGACTCGATCACAGACAAACGGACGACATGAAGTCACCGAAAAGAGGAGGCAAATAGTCTACATCACCCCCTGGTGGCCGGCTGAGGTATAGGTCCTAAACCCTGCCTCCTCCATGTTAGCAGACGGGACATGAACCAAACAAAACAATGAAAGTAGACGTTAAATATAAGTTTCTCTAAAGTAGAAAGTGGAGAGTCTATATCTACAGTGTATGGATCCAATCGAGATGTGGGCTGTGTCTCAATTTGCGCACTAATACTCGCACAAAACATGTATTGCGAGTTATAATACTATTTTATATATTAATATAAGTATGTACATTTTTATATTATATTTTATACAATACTCTTTCTTGTTCATGAGCTGTATAGATCAGTAAGATGAGTGAATCCCTGTTCCTGTGTAGAGCCGGGTGCCGTGGCCTCTGATGCTTCACTCCTTCTGCTGCGAGCTGACGGACTCAGAAGAGGCGGAGCTGCTCCTGATTGGTGGAGGAGGAAACTGCTTCTCCTTCGGGACTCATTTCAACCCCCGGCCGGTCACTCTGGACCTCAGGCCCGTCCTGGGATGAAGGTTTTCTAGATTCAGTTTAAAAACTCTGGATCGAGCACAAGTCCACTCATTTGGTCTGAAGACTTTGGGGGGTATTAAGCTGCAAGACGAATCCTCGCCACTAGATGTCACTAAATTCGATACACTGGACCTTTAGCGCTACACTACTACAACCCCCGGCCGGTCACTCTGGACCTCAGACCCGTCCTGGGATGAAGCTTTTCTAGATCCAGTTTAAAAACTCTGGACCGAGCACCGGATTGGGCCCAAGTCCACTCATTTAGTCTGAAGACTTTGTGTAAATGAGGTCGTTTGGAGCTGAATCTGAATGTCAGGGCTTACGGACAATGCTGTTTACCCCTGAAACTCCAAAAGGGTTTTGTGGACTCAAACACCCCCCCCCCCCCATAGTGGTGTGTAGATAATGCGTTTTCAGTGAACAAACCCTTTGAGTACACATCACGTATAAAAGATATCACTCCACAGAAATGTCTCCAGAGTGTTTGCTGGACAGGTTTTTATTTGCGAGACCTCAGGATGGATACATGGGATTCGTGTTTTGGCCGGAGGTGTAAATCACTCAGTGAAGCGCCTGAAGGACATGACCGTGGGACTGCTGGCCCCCCAGTCGCCAGGTTTGAGGTACTCTCCCTTCTCCAGGAAGTACTGGCGCCCCCGGTAGTTGGGATGCTCGTAGAAAACCCAGCAGCCGTCGAAGACCTTGCAGGAGTTGACCTCCCGCCAGCGGAACTTCTCCAGGAGGGAGGGGCAGTCCTCTGTGGCCTCCAGGGCCTGGCCCAGGAAGTCGGCCCTCTCATAGAGCTGCATCTTGTACTGGGTCCCACCGGTCTGCAGGGGGGGGGGGGCAGTTAGTGCATGGGGTTGGGATAGAATGGGAACGGAATGGGGGGTGAGAGAAAGGGGGAAGGAGGGATATATAGGGAGATGAGATATTCCATCTAACAAAAAGGGAGTTATCTTCAACACTTTATTTTAACCTCCTGCAGTAGAAACTTAATGAATAGTTTCTAACACACAAATTAAAGCTGCAAGACAAATCCTCGCCACTAGATGTCACTAGATCCCACACACTGAACCTTAAGCGCTACACTACAGAACCTTGACTGGTCCTTTCACAGGTTTTATAGTCTGACTCCATCCCTCAGTGTTTACTTCGTTTTAAACGTACAACATTGTATAAACGATACAACGCTGCACATGGACACAACTCGTACTCACTACATTGATTGTTTTGTGTGGTAGTTGTGTTGCTGAATCTGCTTCAGGCTGTGGGTCAGTTGGACCGGAGCCTGAACGCACAGACGGACTGACCCGGGTATCGGTCTCTATCGACAAAGCCCTGAAGCCACGGCTAGCATCATAGCATCAGGCTCATCTGCTGGTTTCACTTTCCCCTGTGACTCAGTGGAGTTTCTAACAGTTCACTACCCTTAGTCCAGGTGTCTGACTTACAAAGTGGATCATCTTGCAGGAGCTGAGCCGGTCGTTGAGTCCCATCCAGCGCTGGTACTCCGGGTACTCGCCCCTGGTCAGGACGTACTGGTAGCCCATGTAGTTGGGCCTCTCGTACACCACCCAGGCCCCGGTCTCCACCCGGATGGAGTTACAGCGGCTCAGGTAGGCGTGGAAGTCGGAGCAGTCGCTGTCGCACTCATAGCGTCGGCCCTGGAAGCTCTTGTCCTCGTAGAAGACGATCTGTGGAACAACAAGTCAGGTTTGAGACCCGGCAGCTTTTAAGAACCCGTCGACGGACACTTCCTGCAGGAAAGTTGACAAACCAGTCGACAGCAGTTTGATCAGTTTCACCTGAACATGTAAATATCAGCAGATTGGGACAAGTACACGGCTTCACTGTAAACCCACTGTCTCATGGTCCCGCTCTGTCTCCACTCACCCGGCCCATCGTGGATGTTCTGCGTGGTGAAGCCTCGGTGATGTCAGGCGCTGGTGATGGTGGTGGTGATGGTGATGGTGGTGGTTCTCCTCCGGTCTCGATGTGGCTCTGGCCCCTCGCCGCTCCCTTTTATACGCCCCGGCTTTCCCCTCGTTTATAAACAGCAGCCGTGGAGGCAAGAGGGGAACAATCGCTTTGTCATGAAAATGAGATCCAAAAAATTGAGTCAGTGATTCTAGTGCTATTCAGTTTTTCCAGAAAAGCGAGGAAGGATTACGGCATAATGCCCGGGCCTGGTAAGCATCCATTGACCCCACTTCTGTACTGGCTGCCTCCAGTGCCCCCCCCCCCCCCCCCGCCGTGTCAACACATGCCAGCTCCACCAGCTTGCCCCCCCCACCTGGCGATGACCTGCCAACTCATGACTTATTGCTGCCTAATGAATGGCTGTGATCAGATTCTGTGGAGGAAGACGAGCTCAGATGCTTTAAGGAGAAACTGAAATACTACTCAAGAAAATACTCCATTTAATAAAAGTATTGAAGTACTCTTGCAAAAAAATGCTACTGTATGTGGTTATTCTTGTAAATTGATGTATTTTATTGTAAATTGCACAATTATTGTTAATAAATCATGTTCTAAGCAGAATTCTACGATAAAATAAATTACTTTGTATTTGTTAATTGCTATATAGGCTATTTGTACTATATATTTGTTCATTGTGGACCTTATTTCTATTATTTAAATGCATTATATTCATCATTGGGTTGTTAATAATGATGCAACATAGTTTATGAACTCATTATAAACTTAGTGGCCACTTTATTAGGTACACCTGGTCAAACTAATGCTACAACTTCAAGTGCTTTGTTCATATGTGGTAGTTAAAGTACTTGTAACTTGTTGTTCTATACCAGGGTTTGGGTTAGTTACTTCTGAATCACTTTATCAATATCTCGTTATGTAAAATCTAAAGTAAAAGACAGAATGAAATCAAAAAGCAGGAAGTCACTTGATTCAGTCAAAACCTTTATTTATAATCTTTTAAACTGCGTTGTGTTCTCTGTACAGTAACAGTGAAGCACTCAGTTTTTCTATATAAGGCATTTTACAGTGTTATCACTTTCATCTTGAAAATGAAGACACGTCCCAGCAATTTGAATTTTTACAGTAGTTCTATATTTTACAGTGCATATTTTTTACCAAGTCCACCTTCATCCCCCGGTCACGTGACCCGTTGTGTAATAACTAGGTTGAGCATGATGATGAGCGAGGCAGGTTTTGTAATGTGAAGAAAGGAGGGTCGATTTATGAAAAATAATCTTACTCTGATGCTAAAATATACACAACAACACCGGTGAATTCATCCAAAAATAAACATACATTTAGGATTAGTGGCACGTCTGGTGACTGTTGAGTTTGGCTTCACTTGGCAAACAGGAGCCAGCTCTTCTAGTTGTGTTTCAACAAAGAACTGAGAGGAAAAGTCACGGAGCAGAAACCAGCTGACAGGAAGCTGCACGTTCTCATCGTGCACAAACCTCAGCCAGTGATGTAATAACTGGGGTGTGGCCCAAAAAAATAATAATAACCTAAACACAACATGCTAGACACTGTTGAGCTACCCTCTACTGTCCGGACGGTTCAGCTACACAAAATAAATTACGTTAATATTCCTTCGTTAATTCTCTTTTCTAACAACACAGAAAAATACTCTGTCCTGAGTTCAGAACTGTAGGTTCACTAACGTCCTCGACTCCAAAAGTGCTGAGTTTACTTAACATCTACCTGCTCCAGCTTCCAATGCATATGTTAATGGAAAAATATATATTTTAAAGAAAACAGTGAGTAGTTTACATAAGTGGGCAAAGTTTGTGAAGAACAGTCGCTTCAGACGGAGCTCGTGGTTCTTCAGGAACATCAACACGACTTCGTCTTCACGCAGCAGAGAGAGAGAGGTTTCTCTCTGTTAATATAAACATGTGACGATACTGAGGTTACACAAAAACCAAGGGCGGCGAGTGGATTTCAGTTATTATTATTAATATTATATTATTACACTGAAGGAGTATTCAGGAGAACATGTTGGACACGTCTCCTCCTCTCCTGCTCACACTTATTGGACCAAATTTGGATTTTCTGTCTCTAAAATGTCAAAACAAACATTTTCAAACTGTCCCTTTATAAGCCTGTTGTTTTTCACCTCCACACCCCACCCCCTCCACCCCTTTAAAAGACGCGTGCTCGTCATGTTGTTTAACCACATGCCGCTCCACGCCCTCCTCCACTCGACAGCAGCTGCCTTTTCTGGAAAAGCAGCATTTACCAGCTTTACACTCCTCCACACTGAGTGAGATGCAAGTTGCTGCAGAAGCCACAGAGCTGCCGGAGCGATAATCACAAACTCCCTGTACAGTAACACTTGATTCAAACAGACGCTCGCTGCACGTGGCCTCTGTGTGTTGCCCTCATGAACAAATAAGATTCTCCTGCTGGAAGAGAGAAGCCCAGTCACTCAACAGGCCATAGGCGACTCTCCCACTGTCGGTCCGTTTCTTATAAGTGTGGTGTCGTTGACTCGGAGCGTGTGGGACTCAGACCCGTTGGACTCGTGTGGCGTGGCGAGCGTCGGGGGGATCAGGCTGTCCAGCTCCTGCCGGTTCCCTGTTTCCAGGAGCCACTCGTGGAACTTGACTTCCACCAACTCCTGGAACTGTCTCTTCTGATCCCTGGAGGATAAACATGAGAAATGAGTTACTACAGAGAGGAAGTGACAGAGCAGGGATGTGAGGGAGAGAGAGTTGTGTTCAAATACTGTCACATAGAAATCAATGCCTGTCGTTTCCTGTGCTGTCGAGTGTAAAACCCCCGAAGCAAGTTCTCTGACACTAATGACTCACTGAGCTCCACAATATCTGAGCCGAGTGGACAACTCACTTTCTTATTGATTTCTGGGACGACTGCTGTGTTCGAACTTTCCACTGAGTCAAGGAGACACTCTGCTCATATCCAGGTTCATCATTTCATTACTGTTATTAAAGTTTTCATGCAATAATGTTCAGAAAACACATCACTCTCCACAGACTGTACATTCTTCTCTTTTCAGTTTTAGCTCCCTTTACCACGGACTTGTTTTTTTTTAAAACTTACTTCTGCAAAAGCTTAGAACCCTCTCTCTTTTTATTTAAGAGAGTGAAGACATTTCTGTGGATGCTTCTTCAGGTCTGGCCCCTCCCCTCCACAAAATATAATGGAAATCAGTTCAGTAGTTTTTGCATAATCCTGCAGACCAGCAAACTAACAAATGCAGATGGACACAAAACCCTTTTTGACAAAGCTAAGAAACTCTGATGAATCTAGAAAGGCACTCGGACTCATACTTCTCCCACAGATAACAACATATCTCGTAAGGGAAAGTAAAATAAATCTTTAATCTGCACGTTTATCTACATCTGCATCTAAGATTTAATTGGCTCATCCTTGGGTCATTCTCAAACCCTCTACACATTACCATTAATCAAGCTCAGTAGTCTTTGTATAATCCTGCTTTAATGGATAATATTATAATCCATGAAGGATTGAGTGTTTTATTCTACTTCCTCACGTTGTGTCTTGTCACTCACTTGTTCAGCCGAGCCTCCATCACAGTCTTCTGCCAGGTCTGGATTCTCTTCTGCTTTTCCTCGAGAGCTTCCTGATACGCAGCGGGCAGACCGCCGGGCACCTCACACGTGTCGCCCTCCATCTGGAACGGCACCACCAGCGCGTGGAACTCGGCGGGGGGCAGCAGCCGGTAGCAGCCGGGGTCCGGGTTGGACGAGGTGTTGAGCGCCGGGTTGACCAGGCCCTCGGTGCCCAGGAGCAGGGGTTGGTCCCAGACGTTGGGGACCACGGCCAGTCCCACACTGGCCATGTGATCCTCCAGGGACGGGTAGAAGGTGTGGAAGGGTCCCAGGGTGATGTCTGTGTTTCCCGGCAGGAGCAGCGGGCGGTTGGGCGTCAGGGCGTAGATAGAACAACGTGAGGACGCTCCCACGGCGACCCGGCCCGCCACGCACACCACCCGCACGTTGTGGCAGCTGTGGATGTGGACGCTGGTCTCCACGGGACCCAGGACCACTAAGCTGTCTCGGCACTTGTCCAGACTGACTGATCTGAAGGACAGAAACAAGGATAGATGAACCGTGTCCCCTCCAGAAAGTCCGAGACTTTATCCACAGAAGCTGTTTGTACCTGAGAGGCGAGAGAAGGTAGATGAAGGCGTCGGAGCAGCGGTGGATTTTGATGTTGGCGCCCGTCAGCTTGTCGGAGGTTTTAGCGAGAGTCTGTTTGAAGACCTGGGACATCAGCACCATCTTACTGCCCGGAGGAGCCGTGTGGGTGTTCCTGGCTATTTTGGCTCTCTTCATGGCCCCCTCCACTAGAAGGAACAGAGAGTGTCAAAGAAATGCACTGAAAACTGATACATACAAAACCACATTTCTGATTTCAAATACTGTCCTCTCTATCTGCAATAAAAAACACTGACTGCAGAAGACAGGATACAGGGTTCATACACATTTTGACCGATGGATTTCCATGACTTTTCCATGACTTTTCAATAACTTTAAACCAAATTTCCATGACCGAACATTTTGTGAAATCTCGGTGTGTACGTGAAAAAGTGACAAAATGTAGTATTCAAACTAACAATGAGAGTTCCAAGGCAGACAGTTTACCTTAAATGACACGAACCCAAGTATGCCTGCTTATATTTTGAGCGTATTTCTTTAAAAGCATATGAATTATTTAAAACTCAGCGTAAATGAAGAACGACATATGAATATAACAAATTTCCGTGACTTTTCCAAAACTTTTGGGAGATTATTTTTTTTCCATGACTTTTCCAGGCCTGGTAAAACACATTTTTAAATTCCATGACTTTTCCAGGTTTTCCATGACCCTACGAACCCTGAGGGTTACCTTGTTGAGCCCAGGCCAGCTTCTTGCCGGAGCGCAGGCAGGCGGTGATTCCAAACGGGTTGAGGGTGAGGCTGTGGTGGAGGCAGGAGAGCAGCGTGTGCAGGGAGAAGGATCGGCTCAGGGTGGAGTAGCCGGCTTGAGTCTGGGCCGGACCTTTGGTCAGGAGCCGGTGGACGGGCTGGACGGCTCGGCCACAGGAAGCCGAGCCCTCCAGCAGCAGACCCAGGCTCCGCACGGCCTCCAGGGAGATCTGGAAAAAGAGCATTTCCAAATAAACTCATGAAATGTTTCTACAGTTTGTTTCAAGCCAAACTTTCTATGTCCCGGCTGCTAACACGGAGAAATGAATCAATGCACAGACCTGACAGTCTCTCAGCGCCTGTCCAGATTGTGACAGTTGTCCCGGTTCCACCAGCAGCTCCAGGATCTCCCCGAGGTGACTTTGCACAAACGACAGGTGAGCCTGGTCGTCCCAGTTCTGCAGAAACAAACAGAAACAAACAAACAACAGAACCATGAGCTGAAGATCTGAGAGAACCGAGAGAGGACGATGACATCTGAGCTGGAGACTAGGGATGCACCGATCCGCTTTTTTCACCTCCGTTACCGATACCGATATCTGAGGTTTAGTATCGGCCGATACCGATCCGATACCGATACTAATTAAACAGTCGGATTCCCCTGGTCCGCACCAGTTCTAAGTCACCCGAGGGCGAGTTCACCAACTTTACAGCTCCGCCGGTTCCGTTCAAACTGAGCAGGGCGGGAAATCTGGACCGGGACCCGTCCGGCACCGGGCCGGCGGAGGGACTGGGAGCAGGACCGGGAGCAGGAGCGGGACCCGGACCGGAACGGGACCGGGAGCGGGAGCCGGGACCGGGAGCCGGACCGGGAGCCGGACCGGGACCCGGACCGGGAGCGGGACCGGGAGCGGGACCGGGAGCAGGAGCGGGACCCGGACCGGGAGCGGGACCGGGAGCCGGACCGGGAGCCGGACCGGGAGCGGGAACCGGACCGGGATCCGGACCGGGAGCGGGACCCGGACCCGGGTTCACAGCCGACCGGGGGAAGCTAGCGGCGGCGGCATGCGGAGTGGGCAAAGTTCCGGGTCCCGTTCCGGCTCCCGGTCCGGGTCCCGGTCCCGCTCCCGGTCCGGGTCCCGTTCCGGCTCCCGGTCCGGGTCCCGGGGCAGCAGCACCAGCAGCCGGCAGTCACAGCGCACAGCATAGAATTACACTGAATAGATCAGCCGACATGGATCGGCCCATTGTCACCGATACCCGATCTAGAAATTTCTTCAATATCGGTACCGATACCGATACAAACATCGGATCGGTGCATCCCTACTGGAGACTTGATGATGTTCACACTGTGCCGGGACCTTGTTCTGGGAGCTGGTCTTGGCCTCCCGGTCGGAGGGGGAGGGGGAGCGGGTGCGGTGACTCGGCCACTCTTCACCGATCAGCGACGTGCGCAGAGACACACGGTTCAGCTGCTGGATGTAGAGGAAGAGGAGGAACTGCAGCGTGTCCACAGTGAACTGCAGGAAAACAAGGGTTGAATATCAACATGAAACCATGGTTACAACTTCAGCCTGAGGCGACAACACACCCTCATGAAAGACACAATACAAACAGGTCTCTGGGGCGAGGAGATAGGATCACATTCTTGGGTAAACTGAGACATTTCAGCTGCTCTCCTCCCTTCACCTTGTTCCTCTGTTGGTCCAGCTCACTCTTGGAGACGCACTGGGAAAGAGACTCCGCCCGCTCCAGCCTCTCCTCGGCCGTGTGGCCCGAGAGAAGGTCAAAGGTCTCAAAGTAGAGCCAGGCCAGGTCTTCTGGCAGCTGCAGCTTCCCACAGGCGATGTGCCTCCACATGGGCCAGCCCAGCACCGGGAAGCAGCCGTCCCGCGCTCGCACGTAGGTCGCCATCTTACGCAGATAGTGCAGGCTGAGTTTGGAGGAGGGAGCCACCTGCAAAGTGAATCAACCCTGTTTATTTCCAAGACATTTACACCAACTGACCAACAGCACATCTTTCCTTTGGAGGTTTACCAGGCCCAACCACACAGGAGGAGACCCCTGTTCCTCCTCCATATCCCATCTGGCCTAGGAACACCCGAGAAAATGAGTGACTTGTGGGATACCCTACTGGGCAGCTACCTCTGTGACCCAAGCACGGATAAGAGACAGAAGATGGATGGATGGATAGAATATGAGCTGAATATGTCTCATGTACAGATGGAAGTTGGTATTAGTTGGTGGGATTCACCTGCAGAGCGCCCAGTAGGAAGGGCTCCATGCGCGGCCATATGCTCACACTGTCTTCCTCCATGTCTGCAGAGAAAGGAAACATTTAAGTTAAAGTACAGAAGGGTAACTGGAAGTCAAACTTTTGAACATTTATACTGTCTTTTACTGGTTTTAGCACTTAAATTACCTTATCTACCTCAGCTGTTATTTATGTCTTATCCCTTTTTTATTATTGATTAAAACTTAAGTTTCCAGTATATATATATATATATATATATATATATATATATATATTAGGGCTGGGCAAGTTAACTCGTTTTAATCGAGTTAACTCAAGTCATGAGTTAACTCGATTGTTTATCCGCCAATTATTTTCTTTTTTCCTGTTCTGCAGCAGTCAGCAACAGACTTTCACAAAATAAAAGCCTGACTTTCACAATAAAACAATAAATAATCAAACCTGAGTTAATGCGAGATAAAATAATTAATCAAGTTAACTCATCACTTGAGTTAACTCGATTGAAACGAGTTAACTTGCCCAGCCCTAATTTATATACATAAACAGCAGCACTTGTTGGTAGTTGCTAAGTTAAGGTTTGTAATTAAGAGCAGAGATAATGTTTGGCAGCAATCAGTTTAAAACATAACTTACAAGATAATCTTTTAATGCCACAACTGGTTTGAACTGATGTTTATCTTTAATGTTATTTTTCTTATGTTTCTTCCTGTGCTGCTTTATTCTCATGCATTTTGTGGAGTTCCTCTTCAGATGAGTGATTCATTATTTGACTGTTATTCCACCTGAACTGATAACCCAGTTCAGTTTCACATCCCAGATGCTGGGACGCTCCCATGACAACAGGCTGCACATGTCATCCCCTGCTGACCTACATCATGTCAGCAACATGCTAACCGAGCTAACACAAAACATACAACAACCACAGACCTGCTTCGTGTCGGTGGAACATGTCTGTTTCCTGTCTGTCGCAGTTTAACCTCTGAGTTTAGCTGTTAGCTGCTGCGAGCTGTTGTTAGCTGCTGCTAGCTGGTTGTTAGCCCCTGATGCTAGCTGCTGTTAGCCCCTGATGCTAGCTGTTATTAACCGTTGCTAGCTGTTGTTAGCCCCTGATGCTAGCTGCTGTTAGCCCCTGATGCTAGCTGCTGTTAGCCGTTGCTAGCTGCTGTTAGCCGTTGCTAGCTGCTGTTAGCCGCTGATGCTAGCTGCTGTTAGCCCCTGATGCTAGCTGTTATTAGCCGTTGCTAGCTGTTGTTAGCCCCTGATGCTAACAGAGGCTGCCTCTCTCTTACTCTCAGCCGCGGTCCTGGTCCCGGCGACGGGCAGCTCCGTGTCGGTGGCCGGGCAGGGAGCGGCTCCGGTGGGACATAGGGAGGGTTGAGTGCGGTGCTGGTTCCGGTTCTGTTCCGGTTCTGTTGCGGTTCAACTCGATCCGGACTCACATCTGCTTCGCTTCCTATTTACCGCCGCTTCTCCCGCAACTGTTGCGCGCAGCTCGCGGGGACGCGCTTCATGCTCGAACCAGAAGAATCATCTTTTTCATATTATAGATAGATAGATAGATAGATAGATAGATAGATAGATAGATAGATAGATAGATAGATAGATAGATAGATAGATAGATAGATAGATAGATAGATAGATAGATAGTTAGATAGATAGATAGATAGATAGATAGATAGATAGATAGATAGATAGATAGATAGATAGATAGATAGATAGATAGATAGATAGATAGATAGATGGATAGATGGATAGATGGATAGATAGATGGAATAAAATTCAATACAATAGAATAAAATAAAAAATATTGAGGTAGAAAGAATAAAAACAGAAGCACAAGATAAATAGGTAGATAAGGTGCAGTGGCAAGATGATGGTAATAGTACTGATGATATGATGGTAATGTTATTGTTAGACAGTATATAAAAAATAGTACAGTATATATAGTATATAATATAACATAATATATATTTATATATTATAGTAATTATACCAATATAATAGCAGTATATAGTAATAATGGCAGCAACAGTATATATAATAACACTAGTAAATATAATAATAATAATAACATGTACACATGTGTAAATATGTGGATATAGACTTATATATACAAAGAATATACAGAGAGTATGATATAATATATGATATATAGTAGAGGTATAAATATAAATATTAAACATCCCATCGAACACTACAAAACCTCTAACTTCTCAGCTCTGCTGCCTTGGCCACAATCTCCTTATCAATTGTCTCAAGCTCAGCAAGCTTCTCCTTGCAGCCCCTCCTCAGGATATTTGACTTGGCGATGAGCTCGGCCATCTTGCTGCCAGCCTTGCCCTCAGCTTCTTCTGAAAACCTGTCTGCATCTCTGGCCAGACCGTTAGACACCTCTAGGATGGTTTTCCTTCTCTTTTTCAGTTCCTCCAGGTAGTTCAACATAAGAACAATAACAATACACAAGTCAAACATGCATTAATCATCCCATCGAACACTACAAAACGTGAGCCAATCGGCTGTTTGTAATGTCAATAGATCACAATTATTATTTATGACCTCATCTGAGTCACGTCAGGTTTTCATCTGCATGAACAGCCTTCAGAAGCTAGAGTAGATGTGAATGCAAAAAAGGAGTATCGTGGCTCCGGACCACTCCGTGGAGAAGGAGGAGGAGACGTTTCTTTCCCTCTTAACGGAGACACTTTATTTTCTTGCTGTACAGCAGCAGCATCACTCCCATCACGCTGTCAGAGGTCATTCACTTTATGTTGTTCACACATTTTAACTCCTTTTCCCAAGAGTCTCACTGTGTGTCTCTCTGAGCGAATGAGTGGGGGCGGAGCCCCGGGGCCTGTGTGTGTGTGTGTGTGTGTGTGTGTGTGTGTGTGTGTGTGTGTGTGTGTGTGTGTGTGTGTGTGTGTGTGTGTGTGTGTGTGTGTGTGTGTGTGTGCTGTCTGGGGGAACACGCACACACACACGCATTCGCCCGCACAACACTGAACAGGTAGCCGCTGCAGAGCCGCGGGTTGAGACCACAGACCTCATGCGACCCCTGGCTACGGCGAAAGAACGATGTGTTTACGGTTCCACCGTTAAAGAGATGCCGACGTCAAAACATAAGCTCCGCCTCACATTTCCACCTCCCGGACACAGTTTGAGAATCCATACATTTTTAAGACCTGGCCGAATCAAATTTAAGACCTTTTAAGACTTTTTAGGACCCCGCGGGAACCCTGTCTCTGGGCTGCATGTTGCCTACAAGACAGTCTGATCAGGCCTGTCAGAAAACTCACAAATAAGCAAATAAGCAGCAATAAAAATACAAAAAAGATTCTCACTTGGGATGCTGTAGCAGACAAAAGGTTTTCTTGCTTCACAGGAAATGAATCTCCATTTTCCTCCCTTGTTAAAATCTGCAACACCACATACGACTTCCATCGAGCCAAGTGGGTTGACACCCGGGAACCAGGAGCTGAAAGAGAAGTTACTCCCGTCGGACCAGTAGATCGGAGGATCTCTGTACAAACCGATCCATGGCCAACGGTTATAGGGTATCAAGCTATGTATCTGTACGTTGTCAGCTTCGTTCCTCACAGTGGCCAGATCTGTGAAGTGTTCTCTGCAGTGCTTCTGAGCATCAGACCAAGTCTTTACTGTAGCCACAAACTCGAATCCTCCTGCAGCTGAGTCTGAGAACAAAAGAGGGATTGTTGAGATCACAAAATGGATTTCTAAATCATATCTTAAACATGATGTTGTATCGTAAAGATCAATATAAAGCACAACATTACCATTGTAGCAGACAGATGAACTCATTCCATTGCAGAACTGATCATGCCATTTTCCTCCTGGATTCATTACCACACAGAGCTGATTGGCTTCTTTATAGTTTGGTTGGTCATTTCTCCAGTTCCTGTATTCAGCTCCACTCTGGTGGAACCCATCTGACCACTTCCAGTCCACATGACTGTACAGGCCGATCCAAACCTGAGACCTGTCACCAGCGGCAGGAACTGTGTCTTTCAGTTTCTTCATTTCTTCAGTGTTTCCCACAGTGGCCAGGTCGGTGTACTTCTCTCTGCAGTAGCTCTGAGCTTCAGTCCAAGTCTTTGCTTCAGACACAAAGTGGTACTGGTGGAGGAGGCAGGTGGAGAAGGTGAGGCACCCTGAGGAGGAAACCAGTTATTGTTGTTATGTATGAAGACTCAAATTAATCTCTATACTCAGATTTCCTGTTAGACATCATACAAACAGTTAAATTCACTGACCTGAGAGACACAAGACACCAAAGAGGATCCGGTCCATCCTGATGCTGCTCGGTGGACTGTCTGTCCCAGTGTCCACCACCAACACCTAACTGATCCAGCTCTAGTGCAGCTTTAGGGAAATGTAACTCCAGCTCCTCCTCTGCTACAGACAATAGTCAGTGTTCTTTATGCAAAAAGGCAAAGATGCAAACAATTCATGGCGTGTAATCAAACTTTGACGCCACGCCACGGTCACACCGTGTGACGAAAAAAAAAAATCCGTCAGTCAGCTTTTATCTCCATCTTGTTGTGATGACACTCGTTTCAATCTGAAGTTGGTCCGATGAAAACCCTGGTACAAATACATCAAAGAAAAAGTGTGGAATATGGCCAAAATGGCCACTAAATGCAAAATAGCAGGCTTCCTGTTGTGTTTTTCCAATTGCACCTAGATACTTTTTTGTTTGTCTGGTCATGATACACATGTGTATCGATTTTTGTGAAGACCGGTCAATGTGAACACGTTCCAGGGGTCTCGGGGGGGCACCGTTGAGCCATTCTGCGACGCCCATTGAAAACTCCTTCAGAATACGTAAATTTTCACCACTTTCTAACTTTCTGCAGATTTTTGTAAGAATTTGAGCATGTTAACGCCTCAAAAAGCCAATTCATTTGCCTGAATAATAATAATAATCCTTACAATTTCAATAGGGCCTCACCTGACACCTTTGATGTCTGTGCTCGGGCCCTAATAATATAATATTCTACTTTATTTATTTGTATTTCTCCGGACGTCAGACCGGATGAGCAACACTATTTTATTTTACTGATTTTTTTGAAATGCAAAATAAATATTTAAATAAAATCCATCATCTTTTTTTCCCCCTCCGCCGTGATTTGTAAAATCGACGGTGTACTGTCTCTTTAAAAGTAGGCGGGCGTTCGCAACGGGAGGCGTGTCCGTTGGGCGTGGCTTCAGTGACAGCAGGAAGAAGGCTGGTGTGGCCGCGGACTCGAACCCTCATCGCCCGCTTTCCCCTCTGCTCGCTTCAGAAAGACGTGGACCTGATGGCGCCCGGCGGGATGAACCTGTGGGGGGCGTGCGTGCTGCTGCTCTACGTGACCACGGCCGTGCTGGCGGGGTAAGAGCCCGGGGATCGAACACGGTGGTACAGCCGGTGGTGCAGCCGGTACACATGTTCCTCTGTGATTGGTCCACACCGGGGCTACACGTGAAGGCTGGACGGAAGCAGACTCACACACTGAAGCTAACTCGGCTAACAACAAGCTAACAACAAGCTAACAACTGTTAACAGCTGTTTCTTTGCTAGACGTCCAGTACAGGTGTATAGTGAGCTGTTAGCTTAGCATGCTAGGAGCTAGTTCCCATCATATCTATGGTTTCCATCGCTAGCTGCTCTACATTTCCCGGAACCTGCTTGAAAACAATCACATTTGTAGCTTTTCCTCCACGTCACAGTCCTCCTCTGATAACTGGCTGTTATTTAACCGACCCACCTCAAACACTAGCTTCTCATGGGGAATTCGGCTCACTCCATTTACCAAAATGTCAACACGTCCAGGCTCCACGGGGGTTCGAACCCCGCTGGTCCTGCCTGTGTCCCCCCGGTGTTGACCCCTGTCCTCTGTCTCCTCCATGCAGGAGGGACTTCTACCAGATCCTGGGGGTCGGCAAGTCCGCAACGGTCCGGGACGTGAAGAAGGCCTACAGGAAGCTGGCCATGCAGCTGCACCCGGACCGGAACCAGGACGACCCACAAGCCCAGGACAAGTTCGCGGACCTGGGGGCAGCGTACGAGGTGAGACCCCCGGCTGTCATGTCGCAGATGAGGGGATGCATTTATAAGATTTATTGGATTTATGGAACCACATGTTTTCACTGTAACTGAGGAAACTCGTTCACCAGGGAACGATCAAAGGATCAAACACTAAAGTCTTTTGTACCGGCTTCTCGGTTGTTGTTGGAAACGGCTGGGCCGCTGTGATTGGTCGACTAGACCGTGTGGCTGCTTCTGATTGGCTGTCGCTTGTGCACTGCTGGCCTTACGTAAAGCCAGACGTGGATCTTTGGGAGTAGATTCAGATCAGCTGTCTAACGTGACGTGATTTATTATGTAAACTTTATAAAACACTTCAATATGTTACCAGCTGTTATAATAATATTATACATATCTATAATGTACTACAAAACCGTATTATTGTACTGTGCTGTATTATAGTACACTATAATAGAGTATTGTTGTACTTTGCGGTATTATAGTATATTATATTACGACCATTGTACAGTGTTGTGTTCAAACCAAAGTTAGGACGCTGTGTAAAACATGAATAAACACAAACAAATAATTTCTTAACCTTACTGAATACAAAACAATACAAATACAATATATTTAATGTTCTCTGTAAATGTGCAATCATGATGAGCTTGAATTTAAATTTAAATAGTCACATTCTGTTATTATTCATGTTTTACTTTGAAGGTTATTCAACTCTTATGGGTCTAAACTTTAGAATTTAATTACCTTAAAGTTTGTGATTTATTTATGTGAAGCACCTGCTGCAATTTTTACAGTTTCCATCAGGAATGAAAGTACTGTAAGTGCTGCTATATAAATACATAATGAATGATGATGTGGTAAAACACAGTTGCACTAGTGAAAATATGTTTTCATGTGAGAAGTTCAGCAAAAAGGTCAAAAGTTTATGCCCTGATACTTTAAATGTCTTTAGTTGATTAAAGTTGAATTTGAAGTTTAATCATTAACGACGTGGACTTGGTTATAAATTCTTGAAGAAGTTTTAAAGCCGTTTTATCTCCGACTTCTGTAGTTTCAAGTTTTCCTCCAGGTCCCACGTTCATTTTCGCAAACCTAGAAAATAGATAAATTCTAATAACATTTTCCAATAGTTCCATGTGTCACAACTGTAGAGAGTTCCCCTTCATTCCAGTGTCCATTACATTACATTGAGTCCAGGATAGAGAAAGAGGAGATGAAGGGACAGACAGGCGTCCAAATGGAGGCTGGCTGAAGTTAATGAAGGAGGTTTTTATGCAAAACCAGAGGAAGATATTCAGGCAACAGATAACAGTAGCAGAAGTGTTTCTACAGAAGGAAACAAGTACACAGGAAAACAATCAGGAAACAAAATGATGAGGACAATATTATCATGTACACGACTGTATTTCACTGGGAATATACAAATGTTCTTGGTTCCACAAGCTGCTTCTGTACCTTGAGTTAAAACCCTGTAGAATCTGGTCTTGTGTAGTGACTGGTTGTGTCTGTAGGTTCTCTCCGACGAGGAGAAGAGGAAACAGTACGACGCGTACGGAGAAGACGGACTGAAGGAAGGTCACCACGGCTCACACAACGACATCTTCTCCAGGTTGGTTTCATGGACACAGTGTTTTCTACAGCTCTGACTACAGGGGTGTTTACTGTACCTGCTAAACATCGACTGTAAGGTCGAGTTAAACGTCCACATTAAAGGACAAGAAAGTAAAAACCTTACATCAACTCATGCAGATGCTCTGGTCATTTATAAAATAAATGAACGGAAAGTGTCTTTATGAAAAAATGTGAAGATTCTGAATGTTGGTGATCAAACCACAGATTAAACTTTTTACTCGCGTCTGTGTGTATCTAAAGAAAAGTCTAAACCTGTCACTCTTCCCTCTGCAGCTTCTTCGGTGACTTCGGTTTCATGTTCGGAGGAAACCGGCAGCAACAGGACAGAAACATCCCCAGAGGAAATGACATCATACTCGACCTGGAGGTCACGCTCGAAGAGGTGTACTCTGGGAATTTTGTGGAGGTAAGAAGAGAATCCTGCAATTTACTAACTGAACAATGTCCAGGTATCTGAAGTTTGTAACAGAAACTGTCAGTAATTACACTTGTAAACTTATTTTTGATGATTTAAACTACGTGTTTACGTTTTAAAATCGTGTCTCTTGTCTCGTAGGTTGTACGAAACAAACCTGTAGCTAAAGAAGCTCCTGGCAAGAGGAAGTGTAACTGCCGACAGGAGATGAGGACGACGCAGCTCGGACCCGGACGCTTCCAGATGACTCAGGAGATGGTGTGTGACGAGTGTCCCAATGTCAAGTGAGTACACAAAACACAACATTACATTTACACTACAAGCACAGAAGCTAGTGCAGAAGTGTCTGATACTTTTATTCTCTCACGTGACCAGCAGGGGGCGACTCCACTGGAAGTTTCTGTAGAAGTCTATGAGAAAATACTCACTTTATAACTTCTGTAAACATGAAGGAGTTTATGTCTCAGTCTCGAGTTTCATGTCTCCTAACCCTACTGATGTTCATCGAGTAAATTATGATAATTTAGTGTCAAATAGACCATAAAGCACCAGTTGTGATTGACAGCTTGTAAAGTACAGTGGGTGCAGGTGGGCGTGTGCAGTGTCCTCAATCTCTCAGTCAGGCTCCACCCCCTGACATTACAGATAACATCTGAGTATTCATTTTGGAGGGTTTGTTTGTGTTACTGCTGCTGTGCCTAATAAACTGGCCGCTGAGTGCATATCAAAGTTATATCAACCTTTTAAGAAATAACCTTTTACAAACTTATTATCATAACACATGTTTTTCTTTTCTTTGCTTTCCACAGGCTGGTGAATGAAGAGCGAACCCTGGAGGTAGAAATCGAACAGGGAGTGAGGGATGAAATGGAATATCCTTTCATTGGAGAAGGTAAACATAGATTTTAATATAAATGATTTTTATGTGTTGTTTTTCATATTGTCTTTGTCCTAACGTCTCACGTGTGATGACAGGTGAACCTCACATTGACGGCGAACCTGGAGATCTACGATTCCGCATCAAAGTGTTAAAGTAGGAACAAGTCTTTACTGTCTGTTGTGTTAAAACAAAATACTTAGTGAGATACTAACGTGTGTTGTGTGTGTGTGTGTGTGTGTCTTCTCTTCAGACATCCTGTGTTTGAGCGCAGAGGAGACGACCTGTACACCAACGTCACCATCTCCCTGGTGGAGGCTCTGGTCGGCTTTGAGATGGACATCGCACATTTGGACGGACACAAGGTTCTGCACAGAACTAAAGATCATAATAAGAGTGAAAGTTTCATATTATTAAAGGTAAAAGGATTGTGTGGTTGAATGTTCCTGTTCCTCTCTGATCTACAGGTCCACATAGTGAGAGACAAAATCACGAAACCCGGCGCCCGGATGTGGAAGAAAGGAGAAGGTCTTCCCAACTTCGACAACATCAACATCCGAGGTTCCCTCATCATCTCCTTCGATGTGGAGTTCCCTCAGACGCAGCTGGACGAGCAGCAGAAAGACGGTGAGAGGGAACTCAAAGATCCTCCTGGGAAACGTAGTTCTTCTCATGCTAGTTCGACTTCCCTGTACAAAAGTTTAATAAATAATTGTCCAGTAAAATCTGTCACATTTGATATGTTACATGATGTGTGTGTATTAATGTTGATGTCATTGTGTTGTTGCAGGTATACGCGGTCTCCTGAAGCAGAGCTCTGTACAGAAGGTTTACAACGGACTACAAGGATACTAACAACACACACAGCCTGGACTGCCACACACACACACACAACAAACACACACACATCGTCAATCAACCGGAGCACGCTCCATAATTCTGGCCAGGGTGTATTTATTATTTTTTCCGATTGTTCTCAGGATGGATTGAACCCAATTTTTAGTTTTGACTTTTTAATCTCGTCATCGGTGGCATAATTACAGACGCTTGGTTTGGGTGTAAACGGGAAACGAAGCCACGCCCCTCTCTCGTGTACCTTGTCATGAGGCCTTTCTGTTTATTTGAAAAAATCCAATTATCCCGTTTGTGTCCGAGTGACGTGTGGAGGTCAAACAGACGCCGTCGCCATGGAGACGACAGTCAGACACTCACTCGTCTTCCCTGACGTCTGCTGCTGCAGGAACTCGACTGCTCAAGAAGAAGAAGAAGAAGAAACTTGATCCTTGTTTTTGTTATTAATTAATTTTATGAATGTTAAAGCTGTTTTGTGATGGAACCTTCTTATTGCTCGGGTCAGAGTCCTGTTCAAAACTCCTCTGTCTAAAGGGAAGAACAAAGGTCATCTTTACTAATTTAAGCATTTGAACCCCCCCCCCGATGGTTTCCACGAGTCTCTCTCCCTGTTCGTCCGGACTCTCACTCAAAGGGACCCCAGAGCCCCCCCCCCTGTCTGTTTTGACCATCGACTGCATCGCTGCCTCCCGATTGGACGAGTGCGTCACAGCCTTTAATGTGAATCATTTGTTGGTTTCTACTGGGTGTTTTAGGGGATGATGTACTTTTGACTGACTAAATAAAAAAAAAAAGGATTTCTACAAGTTTGCGACCACGTGTCATAGCGTGAGTTCACCAGTGGGCGGCGCCAGAGTCCTGATGATGGGATTCATGAGGAAACCCAGTGTGACTGTGGATCTGTAGGAGAGAGTTTCAACCTCCTGCTGCTGAGGAAACTAATGAGTCCACATGTTGTGCTCACTGGATTACATAGATATTACACTGGTTATGGATTTATAGAAATAAAATAAATTATAGTTTGGTTTTTATTATTAACAGAATCAGGTTTCTTTATTTATACAGCACATTTAAAACAACTTGTTTGACCAAAGTGCTTTTCAAAGTAAAAGCTACAACAAGAAAACAGCAACACTTAATATATCAAAATGCTAATGATTAATAGATTTAAACTCAACCATCATCCAGATTTTTATTTGGATGTTCACCACATTGTTCACTATTATAAACACTGTGCGTGTGTGATACTATCTCAGAGTAGTAATAATGTGTGCTTCTGAACTAGTGTGTGTGTATTGAGGTGTGTGTGTGTGTGTGTGTGTGTGTGTGTACTGAACTCCCACAGAGATAGCAGGCCTGTGGTGAAGGGAGTTCCCCCCCCCCGGCCCACCACACGTCCCTCAGTCGTCCGCAGACTGAAGAGAAGCTTTGTGATCAAACCTCTGACTGTGTCACCGGCGAGTTAACGGGACCACTGAGACTCAGACTGTTAACGGCCACCGCAACACACACAGACACACACACACACACATACACACACACACACACACTGAGCTGCATCTCTGAGTCGTCCTCAGGGATCTGACCAGCTCCTAAAGTCTGAGACCACTTTCTCACTAATGGACGGACGAGTTAAAGACTGTTTATAACGACCACGTCTGACACATGAGAGACCCGTCTCGTTGTGGTCATTTTGTGTCTCTCTGCAGTTGTTTGGCATCCTTTGTGTTGTTTTGTGACTTTTTGTGGTTGTTTCGTATCTCACTGGTAGTTTTGCATGGGGTCATTTTGTGTCTCTGATGTATTTGTGAGTCTTTTTGGTAATCGTGAATGTTTCTGGTGTAAGTATTTGTGTCTTCATCGTTGTTTTGCATCTTTGCCGTCATTTTTGTCGCTCAGGTTGTTGTACATTTGGTCGTTCTGGGGTCATTTTGTGTCTTCACGGTCATTTTATGTATTTTTGTCTTGGTTGTTGTGTCCACCAAGGAGACTGTGTCGTCATTTCAAAAAGTTCTTAATTGATTTCCAGGAATCTCTTTTTAGGGGCGGGGCATGACCCCAGGGAGAAGCTTTTACATTGTGTAATAGATTTGTATAAAAGGGTGGATCCAGGTTTTTTAAAATCCTCTTTGAAATGACATGTGGCCCACATCTCCAATTTGATATATTTAAAATAAACACGTGCTTGTACATTATTCAGAGTCAACATCAGGATTAGGGTTGCAAAGGGGCGGAAAGTTTCCGGTAAATTTCCATGGGATGTTTCGCTCGGGAATTTTGGGAATTTTGAAAAAAAAAAAAAAATACGCAAATTAAACGCTGAGCAATAAAAACATGAATCACAACTGTATTTTAAAGATGTATGGAACGTTGAGTTTCAACCCTCCACTGTGCATTCTTCCATCACATGCACAGATAACTCCCAGCATGCTTCACTCTACAGCAGGGCTATTGAGGCCTGCTGTAGAGTGAAGGACTAGTCAGGTAAGTTTCCATGATATTACTGGGGAAAATATATTATCATGCTGATTGAGGATTGTTCATCTGTTCATCTAGCCTATTTCCATTATAATTTATCCATCAATTGTAAAATATGTTTACAGACGATTCCAATTGTTTGGCTAACTATTTATATCTCTGGCATTGCATTAGTGTTTTTTTACAAACTTTTTTCTCATCTTATTCTACAGAACAATGCCACGTGCACTCTCTCATGTGTGGAGACATTTCACCTCATCCAATGTAGAAGGAAAGGCTGTGTACATTTGCAAATACTGTGCAAAGACCTATGTTAAGAATGACACAACGATGCAGAAGCATATAGTCAAGTGCCCAAAGTTTCCTCAGGGCTCAAATCAGCCTATGACAAAACAAAATGTTTATATTTATGTCTGTATATGACAAGGTAAATACAGTTAGTATAAATTACCCACAACATTTCCAATTTATTCCCCGTTAATTTCCGTTAATTCCCGTATATTCCTGTTTATTCCCGTTAATTCACGTATATTCCCGTTAATTCCCGTTAATTCCCGTTAATTCCCATAGAAAGTTTCCAACTTTGAATATTCCCGGAATTTTGCAACCCTAATCAGGATCCACACTCATCAGAACTGAAGGATTCTGAGGTTCAGAGATGTGAGGCCTGTGTGACTCGTCCACAATCATCTCCTCTAACTTCCTGTAATTACGAACAGAGCGGCACACGAGGGCAGCATTGCCTCTTCCATCACATCCCTCCCTAAATCACTCTTTATTACCCAGAAGCCTCAGCAGGGATCCACGCACGTGGGCGTGCACGAGCCTGAACGCCTGCACTTGCCAGTTGTTGATGCAGATAAGCACAGGGATCACACTTGACCCTGAGTGTAATGACTGTAAGTGTAGCTGCAGGCTGCAGAGAGGCACAGGCTGGAGGAGGCTAATTGAGCAATCTGCGTGTGTGTGTGTGTCTGTGTGTGTGTGTGTGTCTGTGTGTGTTTGTGTGTTGGCGCCATCGGCTGCTCTGACCTGCTCTGGCTCGGCCTGTGCTCGGGTAATGGAGCCTGACCTGAACTGAGCTCGTCTCTCGCTGCCGGAACATTAATCTGTTTCAGGCGTTTCCCACAAGTGACTCAACTTCTGACGTCTCCAATAAATAAACATTAATTCCTTCTGGGAATCAGGAGCTCGAAGCCAAGTATTAACGCCTCATTTATGATTATTATATGAAAACGTTAAAGTTTTACGGGACAGTTTCTAATAAGGAAATTAAAATACAAAACGGCATTGAACATCATCTTTAAACCTTAAAGGTCCAGTGTGATTCTTCTGGTAGAAATTAAATATAATATTGACAATATTTTCATTGGTGTATAATCACCTGAAACTAATCTTTCTTAGAATGAGTCCTTTATATCTTAAACCTCCTCGTCCATGTTGCTCCAATAAGTTTCTACAGTCAAATAAATACGTCTCAAGACAAAGATGTTCAGTTGATTGGAAATTTAATAACTAGTTGTCTCTTAATCCTACATATTGAATATTTAAGTAATAAATCACATCATCCATCATGTACATTAGAAATCTCAAAATGTTGTTCCAAAGATTTATTATGATTAATTGTTCTTCAAGAGGAAATAATTATTATTTATGTGAATTTGTGTTTACAGATGTTAAAAGCGGTTACGGCTATATTTATTTATGATTTTGCCGAAATAAATTCTTACACAGAACTAACAGAAGATGATTTTAATCTGATGAGTCATCTGTCCATCACAGCTGCTGAAGCCACAGAGAATCCTTCAGTTCTTTTCTCCTGTTCTTATAGAACTGATGTTTCTACGACTGAGGAAGCTGATTGGTTCAGTATCAAACAAAAAGTTATGAGACGGGACAGATGGATTCTCAAAGTAGTTTCCTCACAAGGTGAAATCAAGTCAAAGATGCTTTTTGCAGCGTAGAAATACAATTCAGATCCTCTAGCATCTTCAACACTGAGAGAACTCTTCTATAGTAGAATAGAGATCTTTAATCCAGAGACAGGAAACTGGAAATGTCACCATCGTGAATTCCTCAAAAAAATCTGTGTTGAATTGTAAACGAGCGGAGATTGTCGAGTTGCCTGATTGGTTCAGTATCGAGTAAAAAGTTATGAGACGGGAAGGATGATTCTCAATCTAGTTCCTCACAAGGTGAAATCAAGGAAGCATAGAAATACAATTCAGATCCTCTAGCATCTTCAACACTGAGAGAACTCTTCTATAGTAGAATAAAGATCTTTAATCCAGAGACAGGAAACTGGAAATGTCACCATCGTGAATTCCTCATAAAATCTGGGATGAATTTTGAACGAAAGATCGTCGAGTTGCCTCCTTCCGTCCGAGTCCCTGCGGAGACGCTTCAGGACGGAGTCAACAGACAACAACTGTGAGCGTGGTTATCAACGCCGCTAAGCACCAACACATGCCCAGGCCAGGAAGGACAGCGGGGGGGGGGGGGGGGGGGGTGAGGAGGGGGGGGAAGAAGACAGGACTCTGCCCGAAATAAGAAAAGTTGACGGACAAAGCCTACAATTTGTGGGATCGGAGCATAAAGCAAACAAAGGGCAGCTTTTGTAAGGAATAATGCCTGTCAGCCGTGTCCTTTGATCCCTGCTGGGGACGTGGTGTTTCTACATTAAAGCCAAGTCGCCTCAAAGGGAAAAAGCCTCAACTATTCCACCGTCGCCCGGTGGAGCTCTCATCATGGGTTAGGGTTAGAGTTAGAGTTAGAGCTGTGGGAGGACTCAGTGGCTTTGGGGGTTTTCAGCTCCGCGGCTCGGAGCCCTCCTGTTCGCTGCTGTTTATCCCGAAGCTTCTCGGGGGGGGGCTAAACATAGTCGACTGTCATTATGCATCGCTCTCTCTCTCTCTCTCCTCTCCTGTCGCTCGCTCGCTCGCCCGCCCTGGCCTCCCTCCCTCCCTCTCGCTAGCATTTATTTATTTCACCATCTAATGACCCGTGTTGTGTTGTTGTTTGAATGGACGGCTCCCACATCCTGAGGAGGAGGGGGGGGGGTGTCTGGAGGGCGAGCGCCGGACCCCGTGCTGCTGGAGACCACCCGTCAGGATCAAAGCCACGAGGTCGGAGGGACGGAACTCCAACGTGAAGCTGAGGAGGCGGCGCTGGGTGTGACTGTACATGTATGTGCTCTGAGTTATTAAACACATGCACCCACACACTTGTCCTGTACGAGCGCTCCTTAACCCTGACCCTGACCTTGACCCTGACCTTGACCCTGACCCTAACCCATCAGGGTCTGGACAGTTGGCCGAGCAGATCCCTGCAGCTCCAGCTCCACATGAATGGAGCCATATTAGACAAACTGTACGCCCAGTATTTGAGAGGTGAAAGCCGTCTTTGTGCTCGGAGCAGAGCCCCCTGGTGGAGCCCCCTGGTGGAGCCCCCTGGTGGAGCCCCCTGGTGGAGCCCCCTGGTGGAGCCTCCCCTCGGCGCGGGCTGCCCAGGCCCTGTGGTGGCGGATCACAGTTAATAACTGTGCAGCCGGCTGTCAGAGGCACTTAGTCTGACGCTGGGCAGGCCTGGCCCGGCTCAGCTCGGCTCAGCTCGGCCTGCCCCCCCCCCCTCCTGCCTCCGCCTGCACCACAGAGCTCAGCCGTGACGGAGGAGAGAGAGAGAGACACTAATGAGACAAAACTATTAGGAATATTAAAGAAAGACATTCACTGTGCGTGAATTCTTATATTTTAGATAACTTTCCAAGACTGAGCTCAGGTTCTTCTTCAAGAAAACTGTGACACACGAGGAGCTCGGCCCAAAATTAAGATTCAAAGAATAGAAAATAATAGAATAATTCTCATGAGCTCAGATGTCGGTTGTGACAGTTTGTGGTTCCTGGGATTATTGTGACACGTGTTAATCCACGAAAACAAATTGATATCTTCCAAAGTTAACATTTATTTCTTGTTTGTCGTTTTTTTTGCAGAATTACACAAACACTACAGGACAGATTTCCATGAAACATGTTGGTGGGATGTGATATTATATATATTTCACGTTGTGAGAGACTTTTTTCATAATTTTTTACTGATTTCTAACAGAATCTTTCATGGATCTTGATTAAAAGTCCGACATGTTTAAAGGACCGATGTGAGTGTGTGAAATTTGCTGCAGCTTGATTGAATTTATTGAATGTTTAGTCTTGGAGGAGGTATATGATCTGCAGAGTGACGTTCCTGTTTGGATTAGATTCAGTTATTATAACACAAAGCATCGTGTAATCTTTGGGATCTCTCAGTAAAATGCATTCAGCTTTCATAACCTCTCTATGGTAACAAATGTAAATGGAAGCATTGTGGCCGCTGCACTGAAAACTACTGTCATCAGATTCAGGGACGAAGAAAGAACTTCAGTTCATAATCACGACAATATCTGAACTGTGTAACCTCACATGAACGAGAGAACTTTGAATTAGAGAGGAAGTAAAACTCCTCTTCCTCATATTTACCTTCGCTGAGGTCTTCAGCGTTTGTTTGTTAGTTTTCAGGATTGCTCAAAAAACTACTCGTGTGATTTCCTTGAGAGTTGGAGCACGACCCGAGGAGCTAAGAAAATATGAAGCTGATCTGTATATGTGGACTGATCCAACAATTTGTTTTCACTTTCATTAACATGGAATTAACGTGAGCTTCTAGTTTTTAGTGTAAAACTCGCTCGTTGTTCTTCGACCAGTCGACTGAGGTTCAATAAGATCGTCAGCAGAGAGTTTGGTGCTGAGCATATTTGAGTTTTCTTTAATATTTAACAGCTTTGGTTGGATTTCATGGATTTTTCCCCTCGTTGCTTAATAATCTCTGCGTGGATATTTCGAACAATATTCAAATAAATATTTAAACGCTCACCTAAACATGTGAAAAAAAAGTGTGTTTTAAGAAATGAGGAGGGAACATGAGGACCCTAAACTTTTAAAGAATCCTCCAGAGAGTCTGATGTGTTTCAGAGGAACGTCTCTGATCATCAGCTCCTCACAGACGTTCTCTGACCTCTGACCTCTAACTCTTATCTGCCCCCAGCTCGTAAAAAAGCTCGTCCTCCAAACGAGGACCATCGTCTGGACCAATGGAGTCTCCTCTGATCCGGACTCAGCTTTTATTCCCGTGCCAAACAATCCTTGTGGACAAACCGCTCTGTCTGCCGGTGAACTCCAAAGTCCAGCTCATCCCCGCGGAGGAGATTAGATAACCTGGTTTTAAAGGCAGGACAGTGTTTGCTCAGTGACTCGTCTCAGCACTAATAGCATCTGATCTAATGTGAGATTGCAGAGCTGCTTGTTGACAGTGCAGACACACGCAGCGTCATGGCGATGGCCAAACAACACAGGGAAACAAAGCTTTAATATCTGTGTTTACTGGAGGAATATCAGCGGCTTTGCCTCAAACCGGCAGCAATAAATATCATACGCTGCCTTAATTGCAGTGGTTGTATTGACTGAATCTCCTGGAATACGAGAGGCTCACAGAGACGAGACTAATGTGAGTAGCTCCTAATCTACCTGGGCTCGTTCATTCATCCACTGCACACAGAGTTTCTAATTACAACCAATACGATGACACACACAGAGACGAAGCTTCTGCACAATTAATCCTGACATTTAAACAAAATAAAAACTGACCTGACGACAGGAGATCAGTGTTTGAAAGAGTCTGTGGAAATCGATTAAAAGTGAAAACAATAAAATCACAACATTCTGTCTTTTTGCAGCAGAAAGTCGAGGCCTCATCATCATCAGCTGGTTCCTGACAACATCTTTGAGTTTGATTAGATTCAAGATTCAAGATTTTTATTATCAAATGCACAACAATAACATTTAGCAGTCGCTGGAAATGAAATGCTTGAGTCACAGGCTCTCTTCTAGCAATGCTCAATAATTACAACAACCCAAAAAAATAAAACAATAGTTCAATTGTGTGCAGTAGTGCAAATATTCAAATATGCCACGGTGCTGGTGCAAATATGCAAATATGCGCAATATATACACAATTATGTGTTTATAATGTGTTTATAACGTGAAGAGAACAATGTACTCAAATACTTTTATAACCTAATTATTCTGATCACTTGTGATTCTAGAGAAATTGTTTGTTTTGGATTGACGTGTTTTATTGCATTACATGTCGGATATTTGTATTTTTTATTCATAACACAGTAAATAGCACTTTTATAATTTACTGTTAAGCCTTTGATGAAGCTGCAGGCAACAGAGGATGAACTTCTCCTTCCGTGACGACTTGAGAAGTGAAGCTAAAGCATCTTGATGAAACAGAATGATTGACAGCTGACTCTAGGTGCATCATGGCTGCATTTTGGTTATGTTTAGCATTTTTCCGGCTGCTCGAAATAGCTGTATATCTAAATCACAAAAAGGAGAATCATTCTCACGAGTCTCGGGAATCAGATGTTTTCTTTACAGAGCAGCGTTAATTCGGTGTCGTTATATAAATGTAACTCCGATATCCACCGTTATCTAAACAGGTTCAAGCCGCTCGAGACGCTTTGAGCCGTCGTCTGTGGCTGGAAACAAGATTGATGACAGCAGCGAGAGCAAAACCCAAACCCCAGACTGGTGAAGTTGTGGTGAGTAAAACCAAAATACTGAGCTGAACGACGCCTTAAAACATTTTTTTTTTCCTCGGAGTCGAGAGGAAATGCAGAGTCGGGCGATAATTCTCCGTCGGCCGCTCGCTGCTGGCGAAGCTTCTCACCAACCAGCGGTTACGTGAGCCGTTGTTGATCCGATGGAATATTGATTGCAGCCGCTTCGAGTTAAACGACTTTTTCGCCGGCGACGTGAGTTTGAAACATGACTCGAAGTTTACCTGCTCGCTGCAGCGTGGGCGAGCGAGGGAGGGAGGGAGAGAGAGAGAGAGAGGCTCTGCTGCCGGCGTCTGGCGCTCTGTTTAAATCATCACTTCCTGTTCTCAAGCCCCATGTCTGCTTATCCATCATTTCATAAGTGTGTGTGTGTGTGTGTGTGTGTGTGTGTGTGTGTGTGTGTGTGTGTGTGTGTGTGTGTGTGTTTGCTCGGGGGTCCTGTTGCACCCCCACCCGCCTCCCCTGGGTGGTGGCGGCGGTGGAAACAGAGGCCGCTCCTTCAAGACACCCCTGAAATTATGGGCTAATCAGTTAGCGGGAGCCGACAGACAGAGGGAGGGACGGACAGAGGGACCACCAGGCCTCATAACACCACACACACCCCCACACCCCCCCCCCTCTGCTCCCTCAGTCCACACAGCTCTGACCTTGTCCCTGTGAAGACCCCCCCTCCTCCTCCCTCCTCCTCCCTCCTCTCACTGAGATAAAACAGGTTTCGGCTTCGGTTTGAGGAAAGTGTCGGCTGCTCCCGTCCCTCACTTCTGCTCTTGTCTAGTCTACTTGGCCTTTTCACCTCTGCTACACACACACAGACACACACACATGTAGGAAGTGTAGAGTACTGTGAGTGTAGTAGTACTACAAGGCTGTGACGTGTATATCTGTCAGCAAGTACTGGTCTTAATGGGTTTGGTATTTTTTTACGTAATCCTGCAAATAACCAAACAACAAATAACCAACCAGACGCAGGTGAAGGAAGCAAACAGCCAAGCAGCTGACGTCCTGTTTGTCTCTTTTAATATTTACTGGGTTTGGTTTTATTCGCTGCATGAATCATCTTTGCCAGCAACCTCTCAGAGAAGTATTAAATTCATACTCAACAATCTCTCGGTAATAAAAGGGGAAAATATCACCGTGAGAAATAAGACAATGCAGTGATATCACTCTGGCACCTCGGCAAGAATCTGGCTTTCCCCTGCGTCTCACACACACACACACACACACACACACACACACACACACACAGACACACACACACACACACACACAGACACACACACACTTGGATCTGCAGCACTAATGTGATGCTTTGTCAACTAAATCATTGCAACTCTACCCGGTTAATCAGCGACACATGGCAGGTTCTGGCAAAGTCAGACCTTCACTGACTCCATCCCCTCGTCTGCCATGTCTTTCTCATTCCTCTGTTACACACACACACACACACACACACACACACACTCACAGACACACACAGACACACACAATGTGCTAAACCAGACCACTGGCCATACACACTAATGCTTCTGTTCCCTCGGAGCAGCTCCATCAGTCATGTTCACCTCGCTTCGGATTCCCATTTGTTTTCATTTCACAGCAACACACACACACACACAAACACACACAACCACACAAACACTAACACACACGCTGAAGTATCTGCATGTGCATGTGTTCACATATTTCAGACGCAGATATAAACTCAATGCTTCTCCTAAGATTCACCAGGATTGAGACGGAGGAAAGCGTTTTATAATCAACGTTATTCATACGACACTTGTACTTAAAGGTTCAGTGTGTAGAATGTAGTGACCTCTAGTGGTGAAGTGTCAAGTTGCAGCTGAACGAACCCCCCCAATTCCAAACATGACAGAGAACCTGTGGTAGATTCAGTCGTCATAAAAACTCAAAAAGGTTTAGTTTGTCCAGTCTGAGCTACTGTACGAAACATGGCTGCCTCCATAGAGAGGAGCCGATCCTGATGTTAATATAAAGTATTTAAATATAAAGTAATAGAATATAAAGTATTAGAATATGAAGTATTAGAATATGAAGTATTAGAATATAAAGGGCCCATTCTAGGGTAATGAAACTATAATTATTTAAACACTAGTGATGAGGCTCTTCTTCCTGAACATGTTGCTTTTAAGACTCTGGACTTTAAGTAACTACTGATGAAGAGGATGTTCCCTCTTCTTCTTCTTCTTCTACTTCTACTTCTTCTTCTTCTTCTTCTTCTTCTTCTTCTTCTTCTTCTTCTTCTTCTTCTTCTTCTTCTTCTTCTTCTTCTTCTTCTTCTTCTTCTTCTTCTTCTTCTTCTTCTTCTTCTTCTTCTTCTTCTTCTTCTTCTTCTTCTTCTTCTTCTTCTTCTTCTTCTTCTTCTTCTTCTTCTTCTTCTTCTTCTTCTCTCTCTCCCTCTTCTCTCTCTCCATCTTTCTCTCTCTCCCTCCTTTGTCTCTCCCTCCTGTCCGGCGCTCCGTCCCTCCAACATGTTCTGTGTTAGTGGGTCTTTGTGTTTGAAGCCTGAGATCCACGGAGGAGGAGGTGGGTGGGTGGGCAGCCGACCGCCGTCCTCAGAGGAAACCGGTGACGCACACAGAGCGATCCTCTGACTCCATTAGCATACCTCCGCTGGCCCAGACCCACCAGACCTCCTCTGGCCCAGACCCACCAGACCTCCTCTGGCCCAGACCCACCAGACCTCCGCTGGCCCGGACCCACCAGACCTCCGCTGGCCCAGACCCACCAGACCTCCGCTGGCCCGGACCCACCAGACCTCCGCTGGCCCAGACCCACCAGACCTCCGCTGGCCCAGACCCACCAGACCTCCGCTGGCCCAGACCCACCAGACCTCCTCTGGCCCGGACCCACCCGGCCTCCAGGCCTCTTCTGTGGCTGCTGGTGTATCTGTGAGGAGGCTGCACCACAGAGTCTGGAGGGTGAAGACCTGTCCGTTCAGATGTCTCCTCCTGCTGAGTGACAGCCGGACGCAACCACACACATCATTACCTCCGCTGTGGAGATCCGGGTTCTCGTCTGCGTTTGTTTTTCTGTTTATCGGCAAAAACTTAGTACACTGTAAACCCGAACAGTACCACCAACTCACAAGTATTATGGTAAGAGCGCTCAAAAACAACTATCGAGTAAACCCAACAATAAACTTCTGAGTTCTGTTAACTATTGATGCTGTTTTAATTTCCAATGGATCAAATTTTCTGAGTGAACATCCAGATAAAAATTAAAATGTGTGAGTAAACGGAGGAACGGAGCGTCTGACGTCATGACGTGACGTAGTTCAGGCTCGGTTTTCAAAACATTCAAGATGGCTACCCTGACGCGAGAGAGAGGAGAAGATATAAAAAACAATTAGCTGTTATCTACAGTTTCTAGTCACTTCAGTTACTTGGAGGCAGTTGGGCATGTCGCTATTTCGGTTAGTAATTTAACATTTCTCCATTCATTGAAACCTTTTGAGTCGTCAACGGCAACACACTTTTTGTTATAATCTGTCTGGTCTGGTGGGTTTCAACCGGTGAGTCCCGGTAGAAACTGTTAATTGCGCACATACTAACGTTACTGTCTTAAGTAAGCTTGTTAACTTCACACAGCAACGTAGCGCACATGCTAACTTCCATATATGATTCTAAATTTAAAGGTTTTTTAATGTCTTTCTAACTCCAGCCTCAGGTTTGAAAAGCAGCTTTTTATTTGGAATAAGTTTAATTCTCCACGACGAGTCAACTGGACTTCATCTGTAAAGTTTTCTTTCCTTCGCCAAAGAGAAGCATTTGTTTGTTATTTATCGATCTCAGAAATGTTTCACTCGCACTAGTGGACAAACGACGGTTGATATGAGGATGATGTGAGATCCTGATTTTAATCCTCGTAGATCAGGTTGAAAAAATGTTGGATCCTTCTCACTTGCATGATTCTTGTTTCCTTAATGTTTGAATTAAAGCTGTTTTTCTGCCGAGGAGATGATGTCTTCACCCCCGTCCGTTTGGTTTTAAGAAGGATTATGTAAAAAACTGCTGTTTGGATTATTATGAAACTGCATGAACGTTGTGTAGCTCAGTGAAGAACTCATTAGGTTTTGGTGTGTTTCACTTCCTGTCACATAGTGAACTTTGGACATTTTCCACCTTTTCCTTGATTTATCGTCCTGATGAATCCGTGCTTTTCTCCTCTCTGATGTTTTGTCTACTGGAATAAAATCAAGCCTTTCAGTCATTAAATTGAAAGCCACAGTTTGTTCGAACCTACGATGAACTGACTCTTCAGGTATGTGGACTTTCTTCTTGGCTTCGTTCTCCTCATTAACGTCCTGAACTCTGCAGCAGCCGCCGACACGAGCTGGACACGTAGAAGACGAAGACGTCAACTCTGAAACACGAGGAGATTCCAGATCTTCTGGTGATGAGGCCGACGCCGTGTGGAGGAGCTGTAAACAACAACACTGATCTTTCCACAGCAGAGTTTATACGTCATGTCCTAGTCATTAGGCTCCGCCCCTCGCCTGGAAGCTCCACATGTTCCTGTCCGAGCAAAACTCTCTGTACATTTCAACAGCTCAAGTTTCAATCTGAGTCTCTCTGGATTCTTCCTCTGACTCATGATGGACAGTTCGTCTTTTTTTTTAATCAGCAGAACCAGAGATATCATCCTTCATATTCTCAATCTGACCTGGAGACAAAATCAGCTCATGCTCAAGTTCTAAATCTAAAGTTTTATGCCAAATATTAAAAAACTTCAAAAATGAATGTGCAACTCCAACAGAAACCCATAAAGCTCCACAAGTCCCTGTGGGTCTGAATCCCTGCAGCAGGAAACGCTCTGAGCTCCTCAGTAACACGCGTGTCCACGTCTCTGCACGCGTGTTCCCCGGCACGCTACAGGAGGAGGCGGCGGCGGTGGCGTGCGGCCGCTCGGGCTTCTGTCCCCCCCCCCCCCCCCACCCGCAGCGAGGATATAACATTTCACCAGTTTAGATTAGTTCACTCAGAGCCCATCAACACATGTGGAAGTGACCCTCAGACGGCTCGCAGGCCGCTGACCCGTCTACCAGCGTGTGTGTGTGTGTGTGTGTGTGTGTGTGTGTGTGTGTGTCTGTGTGTGTGTGTGTCTGTGTCAGAGGAAGTGCACGGACCAGCTGATGCAGTGTGTGCTATGTTAACCCGTCCAAGGGCAGCAAAGCAATAACAAACACAAGATCACAGCGGTGAGGTGACCTCTGACCCCGAGGCCTCCACACGGCCCGGCCTGATCGTTAGTGCTCTGACAGCGACACACACACACACACACACACACACACACACACACACACACACACACACACACACACAACATGGGTGTCCCTCAATGCATGTTTTCAATCATTGACTCTCTTTGGACCGATCCACAGGATTTACTCCGGGAGACAAAAGCTTCCTCATTGGTGTCCGACAGTAAATGATTGACATCTCCTCTGAATGCACAGGACTCCGCCCACCTAGGTTGGAGGGGGGGGCTGCAAAGTGAAACCATGCACTCTATCCCTGCACGCTGGTTTACCCAGAAGGCCGCTGGCTCGTCCGTGTCCAGGATCCTCCCGGGACCTTCAGGCTTCACGGTAGGATCTGTGTGTGTGTGTGTGTGTGTGTGTGTGTGTGTGTGTGTGTGTGTGTGTGTGTGTGTGTGTGTGTGTGTCCACCGGTTCTTCACCGGTTCCTCAGCATCACCTGTGACCTTCATGACAACACAGAGGCTCTCTCTCTCTCTCTCTCTCTCTCTCTCTCTCTCTCTCTCTCTCTCTCTCTCTCTCTCTCTCTCTCTCTCTCTCTCTCTCTCTCTTTCTCCCCCCCCACTCGTCCACCTCCTACTCGCTCCACTTTTCAAAACCCGTATCAGTTTCCACATCTCCTCCAAACATCAGCCGGCTCCTGACAGGAGCAGCGAGCGGCTCGGGGGTTATTAGAGCAGACAGGCTGACGTGAGGGGGGGTGGGGGGAGGGGGGGTTTGCCAAGGTGACTGTGTCAGGGAGGTGAGCGGGGGGGGGGGTGGGTGGTGGGGTGGGGGGTGGAGTGGAACCGAGTTGATTCCTGGAGACGTTGGGATGTGTCACTGCTGCAGATCTGAGCGACCTGAGAGGAAAGAGTTCCTGCTCCAAACAGGAAGCTGGCAGAGAGAGAGAGAGAGAGAGAGAGAGAGAGAGAGAGGGAGGGAGGGAGAGACCCCATTAGGGTTCCACAGGTTCCACAGGTAGCTGGCTGTGGAACCTGTGAGGCCCGGCTCAGCCCAGGTCTGGCTCCGGGTCCCGGGTGGAGGACCATCCCTCCTGCAGGTCCAGTTAAACCCTGAGCCTGTTTCCAAACCTCTTTACCCCCAGACCTCCACCGCCCCCCCCGCCCCCCTCAACTCCATCTCTCTCTCCAATTCTTCTCCAATGAGAATTGAATTTCTCCTTCTTCTTCTTGTGTTTACGTTATCATTTAGTAAATCTCACCGGGGGCCGGGGGGGGAGAAGTCCTACACACAGAGTAATGAAGTATTTACAGATAATTCCAACTGTCAAATACTTCTGCCCGATGACATAGTGCAGAGTGCTGACGCTCACAGACCCCCCCACCCCACCCCCCCTCTCTCACCCCCCCCATCCATGCGCCTCAGCCCCCTCGTTAAGCAGGAGGATTTGATTTCAGGTAAAGAAGTCGTTGAAGGAGAAGGAGGAAACCGAGGGCCGAGGGTTCCACCAGGAGAGAGAGAGAGGAAAGAGAGGGAGGAGGTCAGAGGTCAGACAAGTGGACGAGCTGAGAGACGCAGGAGGACCAATCAGCTGCTGAGACACACTCACAGAACTACAATTAGTTCGATTCACATTCCTGAACATCCGTGTCACCCATCCGATCCCAGCCTGACTCTCTCTCCCTCTCTCTCTCTCTCTCTCTCTCTCTCTCTCTCTCTCTCTCTCTCTCTCCTCCTCTTCTCAGTGAAAACAGGATCAAATGAGACAAAGTGGAACAAACTTTCCACTGATCAAGTGTTTTCTATCAGTTTTAATCCAATCAGAACTCACGTGGAGTTGCCAGGTTGTGGAAAGAAAACTCCTGTAGGTCAGAGTTTTGATTCTCTTAACTCTGAAATAATGGAATAAACATGTTTGTAATCGTCAATATAAGTTTATACGAGTTTTACATGTTTTTAAATTGATGGGTTTTGTTCCACATCTCGTTTCCTCAAGATCCAATTAGTCAGAGATGATTGACAACCTGGCAACGAGTAACTTCTCCTACCAGTACTACTCCAACACAACTCCTATACTACTACTATACTACAAATGCTACTACTATAGTACTTCTAATAATACTACTACTAGAAAATAATACAAATTTCTGAATAAATTGAAGTGAATAATTTGTTAAATCATAATAAAAACTGTAGGTACAAATGTAAAGAACTTTTAAATTGTGTCATTTTATAAAATAGTAAATTTAAAAAATTGAAAGATCAACATTTGACACAGAAGATAAATTGATACATTGAATAGACTTTAATAAATATTGATAGAATTATATATTTCAATCTTAAGATATAAAAGGCTATTGATTTAATTATATATTGATGGAAAGCGATTCCTGCTCTTACTAAATACAATATGACAGGTTTAAATTGGCACAAACACCAATTATACACACATTATTATAAAATGATTATGTGTATTATTCCATATAATCTTTATGGAATCAGGCCTGACAACGTGAGAGAGTTTCCTCGGGCGAATCGTGGTGAGAAATGGTGAGAAGCAGAAATAATGGATCCGAGTCGTGACCTGTGCATGGAAGCAATTTGGAACAAGTCCTGAAAAGTCAAATGAATCCTGCAGGGAAACGAGATACATCCTCTGAAAACAAGTCGTTTGCTCTTTAGCGTTAGAGACGAGCAGAGCCGCGCAATTCATATTCATATTCATATTCATAAGATCAGAGCAGAAGTTACATCAGAATAAAAAACCGCTGCTGAAATAAAGAAACTTTCTCAACGTCCACTTTTTCATTTTTCATATTTTTTTTCTTCTCACCGCAATCAGGCGAACGACAAACACTGAGGAACGAGGTGTTCTGCTGAAATATGTATTTATTTTGACTCGAGTTCTGTGGATTCGTCTGTTTCGTGTCAGCCGCTCGTTGTGCGTTTCCTGTTCGTTACTTTCGATTCCAATTACAACTGATTCTGAACATGAAAATGTAATTTTGCGGAAAAACGCAGGAATTAAAAAAACGTTTGTCCAAGTCAGGAGCGAGAACCCCAGAATAATAATAATAATAATAAAAATAATAGTAATAATAGTAATAATAATGTGGGTAATATGAACAAAAGTGCATTTCCATTTTTTAAGATTATCTTTAGCCTATTCCTGTTATTATCATTACTGTTATTAGTAGTATTAATATTATTATTTATCTTGTTTAACTTTGTAACTGTGTTTTGAAAAGTGCTTTAGAAATTAAGTTAAAGAAATTACTATTATAATTATTAGTGGTTGGAGATTGTAATTATTCGGTGGGATTTTATAGATTTTAATCAGGCCAATAATTCTACAATATAGGCAGCAATTATAATTCAGTCTACGTTTAGGGATATTTCTATTATTTATGATACATATTAAGTTTAATGTGCATCTGAGTTTCCAGGTTTTCTTGATTTCATTTCAAGTGTTTTGGTCTCGACTCACTTTACGTCACATTTTGACTTTTCAGGTAATTTCCAGTTCAAACTCAGTCACATGAATAAATTATGTTTTGTGTGAGAGAGGAAAGTGAAACGAGCAGAAACGAGCTGAGAAAAACTGAATCAATAAGTTCTTTCTTTCTTAGCGTCATGTTTATAAAATAAGAGATGATAGAGGATATATTATAACTCATATTAAAACATTAATAATTCACTTTAAAAGACTTTTTCACATGGCAATATCATACAATAGTGTTTTTCTGTGTCTGAGCTGCACCTATTATAGGTATTAATAATTCTAACAGATATAAATGAGTTTTATTCTTAAATTCAGCCTCAGGAAGATTTCACGTCAGATCCACTCTGCAGGAGAAACATGTAAATAAAACTGAATCTAATCCAGTGAGTTTATTAATACAACTTTGACAAAACTCTTTATGTGTTTAATGAAAAGAGTTTGTTTCTTGGTTTTCTGTGTGTTCACCACACAGCCGCGCTGTTTGCACACACACACACACACACACACACACACACACACACACACACACACACCATTAGACAACCATCCAAACACCAACATGACTTTTTGAATCTAGGATCTGAGATATATAAATTAAATTAATGTATTTTATTAAAAGTTGAGCACATTGGGTTGAGTTCACTTTCACTTCTTGTCTCTAACAAACGCACTCTTGTTATTTACTCGTGTTTCCTGTGTTGCTGCTGATCCAGGCCAGACTCGTGTGATTCTGCTGACTTGTTGAATATGAAATGAGTTTTGTGCCGGAGGTCTGTTCTGTTTAAAATCACAACATCACTCTCTATAAATGACTCTGCTCCCTGGATGTGAGATAAATAAAAGCACGTTATTCTTTCCCTTTCTTTCTTTCTTTCTTTCTTTCTCTGGAAAAGGTGGGAGTTGGTGCTCAGAGGGGGGGGGGATCAGGAACACACACACACACACACACACACACACACACACCATGTTCCACACGGGCTCGGAGGGAACCATCCTCTGAATTTGTTTTCCATCGTGGTTATTTCTGGGATCAATATTTCATTCTGCTCGCTGCGTCTCGGAGACTTTAACGCGTGTTTGGTCTCGTTCCAAGATTCCCAGTTTCCCCAAGAAATGGAAACTCGACGCAGGGAGCGATGTGTGTGTGAGTGAAGCAGCGGAGAAGATCCGCGGACTCACAGTTTCCTGTCAGGATTCAATAATTCACGACCTCGCTGCAGCCGCTTGACTCCAGGACGCGCACGATGCGTAAAAAAGACGTTTACCTCCCAAATAAATAAGAATTTAACTCCACAAAACGAGGCCAGAGTTTATTTATTTGTCTCCTACTGTGAGAGAAACGTTTTAAATATTTAAACATGAATTTATTATTCATATTTATTTATTTTCCTGATGATTCTAGTTGTTCTGTTGCAGCCTCGACTCGTCTCCGCCATTACAACCAAAAGCGATTAAATATTAAATCCAAAATAACCTTTTCCTTGACTTCACATGGATTCAGAAGAAATATATTAAAATGTGAGCTCACGCATGATTCTCCTCTCATCGTCACACATTTACACAACAAGGCAACTTCACTACAAAACGAAATATGTGTGTAAATCCAGCAGGAGAAGTTTATTAAAGTCCCCAAGAGTCCAGCTAAATTACAGATAATTGTTTATAATGCATGAAATGAATTTAAAGAAAGTCTGGAGCTCGACGCTGTGAGTTTAAGAAGCTGAGGAATAAAAACTGTAAATTGATTTTAACGAGTCTGTCACGATGGAATAAAAATAAAGCTCAGGACAGATATTAAACCTCAGAGTTCAATTTAACACATTCAGCTATTTTATAGAAAATCTGTTTAATTCATCACGAAGAAGACAGCACAACAGCCTCATCTTCATCATCTTCATCATCACGTCTGGTGATATTGACGCACTGAGTCTCACTGGAGCTGCAGGTCAGAAACCAGTGAGTGAAACACGTGTTTGTTCCCCAGTGACATTTAATCCCAGTGTCAGTGATGAAGATGAAGAATAACGATGTGAATGTGGAGAAGTGATGAAGAGTCAGTCCTCGTGAATCTCAGCTGAACGTTAATTTATCTTTAACTTTAATTCTCACAGATCATTTAAAAATAAAATCTACCTGCTATCGCTCAAAAAGACCAAACTCCCAGAAAGTAATAACCTCGTAATAACCTCGGGCCTCGCGTCTTTTTCCTGGAAAGCTTTTACGCGCACGGATCCATCCATGGGTTAGGGTCACGGTGCACCAGGGGTCACGGTGCACCAGGGGTCACGGTGTGCGAGGGGTCACGGTGGTTCCTCATCCAGAGGCCGCGGGAGCGAGCACTGATCGATCAGGTTCCTCTCACACGAACCAGCACGATGCTCCAGGAACACCTAACCCTATAACCCTAACCCTAACCCTAACACCTAACCCTAACCCTATAACCCTAACCCTAACCCTAACCCTAACCCTAACCCTAACCCTAACACTTAACCCTAACCCTAACCCTAACCCTAACACCTAACCCTAACACCTAACCCTAACACCTAACCCTAAGCCTAACCCTAACCCTATAACCCTAACCCTATAACCCTAACCCTATAACCCTAACACCTAACCCTAACCCTAACCCTATAACCCTAACCCTAACCCTAACACTTTACGCACGATGACAGTGTCGCACATGTTGCAAACCTGAGGCTTCGTGTTGCCACAGCCTCTGGAATTCAGAGCATTTATAAATTATAACTATTCCTAGTTTGGTCTGGACTACATTTTTAATATTCATAGAACCCACTTTTTTAGAAGATAAATACACTTTTATAAACCAGAGAGGAGAAGGGAAAATACCCAGATTCTTGCACTTGACATTTTCAATTCAAATATTATCGTGCGTCCAGGAATCCCTTCGCCTTTGAGCCTCGCCGGCTTCCTTAGCCCGCAGCCACCACCACGCCGGGACATCTGTCTATCAAGCGGCGGGTTGATGATTAACGTGGATCATCCCACTCACGCACGGAGAGGAACTCACACGCACGCACGGAGAGGACTTATTATTAGGCTACTTATTAACACGCACCAAGCAGCGGGATGGACTTCAACTTGTGCGCATTATCTGCGGGATGGTTCTGACATGTCCGATGATAGCGAGGCGATAACTTGAGGAATTATCTATTAACAGAAGAGAAACTCGTCTATGTCAAAGTCTCCTGGAGACGAGGAGAAGATTCCCTCAGAGATCATCTGGATATTAATCATAAAGCAGTTTATGTTTCAGAGGAAAAACTCGATTCACCGGAACCGAGTCCATCCACGGTCCGTGCGTAAAAGGGATTATTCGGGTGTAAAAAATGATAAATAAAGTTCCCTCGGACACTTTAATGTGATTTCTATTTGTCCTCTAAGTGAGATCCGTCCCCCAGGAGTCTCCAGATGAGTTTACCGACGCCCCCTCTCCCTCCTCTCCTCCCTCCCTCCCTCTCTTTGTCTCTCCTCCCTTCTCTCCTCCCTCGATCAGTCAGTGCGCGCGTTGGCACCGGAGAGATTGAAAGTGACGCACACACGCACCGGTGATTAGAAGCTGCTCCTCCGATCAACCGGTCACACACATCCCGCTGGTTCCGAGACCCGGTGTTGTGTGTTCCTCTCCAGCTTTGTGTTGGTTTGTGTGTTTGTGTTGCTGCTTCGGCTGCGACGCGTTGGTTCTTTGAGCAGTTTCCTCGATGAGAGGAGAGGAGCGAGGAGCGAGGAGCTGAGGAGAGGAGGATCCGTGAGGAGAAGAAGAAGAAGAAGAAGAAGAGAAGGAGTCCAGATCCAGATCCATTATCAAGTTTGACTCGTGGGTCAGAAGAACCAGGACAAGCTGCTCTCTCTCTCTCTCTATCTCTACCTCTCTCTCTCTCTCTCTGTGCCACCACTTCCACTTCCATCCTGCGTCCGAGGAGCATCTCGCCTCATCCTCTCCGAGAGCTTCACACGCACGCACACACGCACCCACACACACTTCGTTACCTCGTCGTGTGTCCGTGGATCTCGGGTCCGACTCGGAGTCCAGATCCGGAACGCGGTCAGAACCCGCGTCCAGCTCCAGCCCTGGATTCCATCCTGCTGCTCAATGGACAGAGCCTCCTCAGCGGCCAGCAGCGCTACCGACACGCCGTAAACAGTGAGTGCACACACACACACAGACTCACACACACACACACACACACACACACACACAGTAAAACACACACACACACACACACACACACACACACAATCATTAGGTTCATACAAATTCTAATTAATCAATTAATAAGGAGCCAGTGATCAACTACCTACCGAATGAATATATTATTTTCAATACAACCAATTTAATTAATTACCTATAAGCTACATAGTTATTACAATTAATTGTATCAATGAAGAGTCTGATATAAAAAATATAAACGACTATTTTCTACTGTTATTATTTCTATAGAATTAAATTAAGATTAAATAGATTTCTGCAACAAAACCTAAAGTTAAACATGTGGAAGTTTTTAGCAACACACACATATTTACCTGTAATATTCACAAAACCCAAACCCGTGATCAGGTTCAGTTTCTTTACGCAGTAATTTGTCCTGAACAATATAATTTATTTTCCTTCACTATTTGTATTATTTACGAGATATCAGCTGCATTTTAAATATTGCACAAAGTGAATTTACGTAAATAAAGTCGTTAGTAAGGTACTTTAAATAATGAAGTCCCTAAAAGTCTCAAGGTTAAATACTGTTTTTGATTTATTTATTATTATCATTGGTAAATCAGCACACGGTCTGAAAACCTGCACGTTTCTGCAAATGTGCGTTTGTATTAAATCATATTTTTATAGAACGAGTCTTAAAACGTGTCATATCATCACCTCAGTGTTTCTGCCCCTGGTGCATCTCTATAATTTAGTTTAAATAATAATAATTATAATGAGGAGCAGTTACCAACATGTGCAGAAGTGAATTAACATCTTCTGCTCAAACTGCTCGTTCTCCAGGAGACGATGAATAAAAGATGGCGAGGGAGCAGAAAGCTGCAGAACACAGAGAGTGTTCGGCTGCTACACGGGCCTTTAACCTGTGAGACACTGCACAGATACCTGCACCGTGCACGGACACACACTCACACACACAAACACTCACACACACTCACACACAGACAGACACACACATGCAGAGAAGAGGCCTCTGCTCTCGATGTGAAATCACAAGAAACTGAAGCTAAATGCGTTTGGTTGCAAATGGGAACCAGTGCGTCCGCGGAGCCTCGGAGCACTGGGGGTTTTATTTTAAAATATCAAAACTTTACCATCAATTTATTTTAGGATCCACTTTTAATTTAAATGGAACAAATAATAGGTTTTAAATTAATCTAACGCAGAGATCAGAATGTGGATTTTAACACATTTAAAAGTCTGATTCTTTAAATAAAATCCAGATTCTGACCTTTAATAAAAAAGCTTCATCAGGAAACCAGTGGATCCAGTTTCCTTCTCCTCGTATAAGTGAACATGAGAGAAGGAACCAGCTCCGTCCTGTGACCCGCGGGTTTCTCACCTGAGCAGGTGACGCGAGGATTCAGATTCAGATTCAGATTCAGATTCAGACTCCAACGGATCGATGAGATTCACTCACACGCGTCCGCAGAACTGTAGGAATGAGAATTAGCCTAATTGATAAACGAATTAATTATAAAGAAATCACGGCGTCAGACAAAATTATAAAACCCCTCCTTTCACACATTACACCAACATCACAAAATAAATAATAAAACTATATAAATAAAAGAAAACATAAATATTCATGAGAGGGAAAACGAGCTGGTTTCAGTTGATGTTTTTCTGGCCTGTTTGTTCTTTTTCAAGTTTGTTCAGATGTTGACAAAAAAATTGGCCGCGCAAAGTCTGACGGGACGTGAGGTGTGTGTGTATGTGTGTGTGTGTGTGTGTGTGTGTGTGTGTGTGTGTGTGTTGCGTTCAAAAATAGTGGGAAACCTCAGATTTTCTTTGGCTTCCACTGAGTTTTCTCTTTATTCTGCAGCAGATTTGATGCACCACAAATTATTCATGGTCTCCAATGTCATGCACATTATGATCTTCTATATTCCTTTAGCTTGACTTTCTGCAACACACACAATATTAGTTTTGAGTCCTCATTCCTGCAGCTTTGTGTTATATTAATAATCTGAACGTTCCATCTTAATGTAAACCGTCCATATCTCAGAGCGTCTCCTCACTTCCTGTGTGAACCCAGTTATATGCTCCGACGTGACGTGGGTGTGTCGGCACGATGACACAGCAGATAAGATAGTGTGGGGGGGGGGGACATCCCCAGTGTCCACTCACCTCTGGAGACATGAACCCCTCCACCCCAAACACACACACACACCTCAGAACCCGAGTGTATTCCCAGTGTGGTGAGGCCTCTGAGCTGTGGTGCACTGGTTTGGACTGGGCGAGGAATCGAACCTCATGCCGTTGGACACACACAACCGAAACACCCCCTGACACGACACAGCTGCACCAACAGCTTCCTCACAGCTGCAGCAGGGTTGTGTGTTACCCGTCCCTGCTGTGTGCGACCGACGGATCAGTGTGTGGTCCCTGGAAGTGTTAAAGCCTGAGAGTGTTGTGTAGCGAGCTGGCTGTGGTTTGTGCGGCTGCGTGTCTGTCTGTGTGCGACTGTGCGAGTGTGTTTAAGCACGCCGAGTGCGTCCTCCGGCTGGAAGGGCGAGGCCGTAAACGCCTGCGTCTCTTCATCCCGGTCTGTCCAGTGAGATGTTTGCGAGGGAGACAAACATGTTTGCCAGGAGGCCTCTCGCTCGCCCCCTCACCCCTGGTGATTTTCCTCCCTCTCCCTCTGAGTGTGAGTGTGTGTGTGTGTCCCTCTCCAGAGCTCCAACAAAACAAGTTGTGTGTTTGCTCTCTCCGCCCCTCACACCAACGCTCGCCACATCACAGTCACACATCTGAGGGCCATCAGCGGCACATTCCACAGTAATGTTCCCGTCCCCGGCAGAAATCATTTCTCATAAACAGACGCATAAAAAAACCTGTTGTTCCCCATTTGGGTTTCAGACTTTTTTTTAAAAGAACTAATTATGTGAGACTTTTCATTCTTCCTCCTCTGGTTCTGCTGGTTTGTGGGGACCATCCCACCTTCGTTGCCGTCACACCTCATGTGTACGTTGTGTGTTTATTTGACAACAGAGTTTTTAATAACCTCCTCCCGGTTTTATCTGCTGCTGCAGAGCCAAGTATTAACCAACAGCTTGATAACCAGCTATAAAAGTGGATCTGGAACGAGAAGAACATCCGTATCTCCGCCTCTCATTCCCCCCCGCTATCAGTGCTAATAATGCCCTCATAGGTCATCCTCTGTGTGTGTGTGTGTGTGTGTGTGTGTGTGTGGGTGTGTGTGGTTTCCATGTTAAACACACAACCCTTCATTAGCAGCTGTGTATCAGAACGGTAGAAGATAGAAGAGGCTCAGGAGACGAGTTCTTCCTCTTAAAGGGTTTGTTCTGTTTCCTACTAAAGACTCTGTGTGAGTGTGTGTGTGAGTGTGTGTGGTTTCCATGTTAAACACACAACCCTTCATTAGCAGTTGTGTATCAGAACGGTAGACGATAGCAGAGGCTCAGGAGACGAGTGCTTCTTCTTAAAGGGTTTGTTCTGTTTCCTACTAAAGACTCTGTGTGAATGTGTGTGAATGTGAGTGTGAGTGTGTGTGTGTGAGCTCCAGAGCTGCACAACTTACACAGTGAGATGTGTGTGTGTGTGTCTGTAGGTGTGTGGTTTCCATGTTGAACACACAACCCTTCATTAGCAATTGTGTATCCGAACGGTAGAAGATACCAGAAGCTCAGGAGACGAGTTCTAACTCTTAAAGGGTTCGTTGTGTTTCCTACTAAAGACTCTGTGTGAGTGTGTGTGAGTGTGTGTGAGTGTGTGTGAGTGTGTGTGAGCTCCAGAGCTGCACAACCTACACAGTGACATGTGTGTGTGTGTGTCTGTCTGTGTGAAGATGAGGAGGCGACGTAAAAACCCGGTTTCTTTTCCTTCTTCTTTACCAAACGTCGACCCGCTGCTCCCTCACATTTCAAAGCTGAAAGTGTTTCTCCCGACTCGGGGGGGGGGGCTGGGGGTGGGGGGGGCAGGTGAGATCTGAGATGAGAGTGGAGGCGACAGGGAGCGACTGAGGTAAAGTAAACTCATGAAGCTGCAGCCTTCACGTTCCCCAGTCATTACCCTGGATGTGTTTCAGATGGACGTGGACTACCAATCAGCGTGTGGCGTCTGATTTGTGGCGTTTGGCTTTGAATGACATGTTTGTGTGTGTTTACGTCTTTGGAGCTGGACGCCTTGTTTATAGGTGTGTTTGTTGTCGTGTCCCACTCGCCTATTTCTTTGGGTGTGCCTGCGTTTTCCTTCTGCTCTGCAATCTTGTCCTTGGCCCTCGGTGTGTATTTGTTATGTCTAGAACGTGTAATAATGTGGAATTTGATAGTGGCTTATCATCAAAACACAACGGTTGTCCCAGAATCAAACGTTATGCGGGAATAACATTCAGCAGATTGTGTTTGTTAACTGTTTATTTCACCAGCTTCTCTCCCAGGTTCAGACTGTTCTGTTACAGTTTGACTGAAAAACGCAGAATGTTTACGTTTATTCATAATTTCCCTTAGATTTTTGAAAGAAAATCTCTAATAATTCATTGTACGTTTCCTGTGACATTTGCTCAGAGAAGCAATAAATTGGGAAATGTATCATGACCCGCTCCTTATCAGAAACACATTACATTCTGAGCCCGTCTCCATAACAGATCCTCTTATCACGGCTTCATTAACTGCTCTGACTATCACACGTCTTATCACACATGCAGATGATAATCATCTCATTGTTTAAAGGATGATATGAGCCGGTGAACCCGTGACCTCAGAGCCGGTCAGAGCCATTAACCAGCGATGTGCCTGCACTGTCACTTATCGTACATTTGTTTAAGTGCCGTCTCTCAGGTCCTTGCTCAACACGCCCGTAATAATTACATAAAACCAGATTATCATTTATCTAAGGACGTTCATGAGATGTTGTGATAATCCCGTCAATATTTACATGTGTGGAAATAAGGACGTGTGTGTTTGGAGGAAAATAAAACACAAAATGGAAGAAACAGGGAAAAAGAAGGGATGAGAGAGAGAGAGAGAGAGAACAATGAGACGATCAGTTAATCAATCACAATCTCGTCTGCAGCGTTTTTGTACAAAAGCTCATACGCTCGCTATATATTATTTATTATTTTTGGCAGTTGTTAGAATAATTAAAAAATAATTTAATGGATTTTTTATTTTAACTTCTTACTTCAACTGAATTATAGTTTAATTTAACAATTTTATATTCTTTCTCCTCAACTGAAGTTAAAAGAGTCTGATCTCAAAGTGCCAAAAGTAAAAGTTCTCGTTCCACAGAAACTTCTCTGACATATGATTATAGTCGAGCTGCAGGGACGATTATTGTCATTATTAATTATTTTGAGAGTTATTTTATTTAGAATCAGTATCAGAATCATAATTCTTTTTAAGGCCACGTATATTTGCATATATTGGAAATTGCCATGGTGTGGTTGGTGCACTGTACATAAAAACAAAACAACAATATATACAGTAAGACAATATATACAGTAAGAACCCATAAGTTATTTATTAATTGACTTTAAAGTCTTCAAATAGTTGCATCATAATTTCCTTGAACCCAAAGAGAATCTTTAAAAAAGCCTCATTATGTCCAACTGATGCAAAAATAAAAAAAACTACAGGTTCTCTATCACATTAGATATTAGTGATGATCAAAATAAATCAAACTAATAATCAAAGTGATGCATCAATGGATTTAGCAGCTGATCCAACACACGTGTGTCATGTGACCTCCCATGACTTGACGTGGTAACACTTGCAGCTGGTGAGGAAGAGGTGGAGGAGGAGGAGGAGGAGGTGGAGGAGGAGGTGGAGGAGGTGGAGGAGATGGATGACGTCCTATCTAAGAATGAGCAAGGGTTGCCAAAAATCAAAATCTGCAAAACACGATATTGTCCTTTATCTGCTGCGTTAAAAACCCGAACGAGATGTAATTGCTGCTGGAAGCTTCATGTGTCTGGTTCCAGGTGAGATGCTGAGATGTCGGCAGCGTCTGATAGGGATCGACAGCAGCGTGGGCGGGGGTGGAGCTGTGTGTGGGAGGAGCTTCACAGCAGGATGGGACTTGTTGGTGATAACCACAGATTTTCTGCAGGATTAGTTTTGACCGAGGGTTGAAACTTTAAAAAACTAAACTAGTCTCAGGTTTGACTTCTGGTCTCGTGGAGCAGCCAGTGAGTTTCCTTCATGGTTCCATTATCACCAGTTGCTCTGAGTTGTCAGTTGTGTGATTTATGTGTGAAGCCTCCTTCACGCCTCACATTGTGAATTATGACGACCACTGTACTATGTGTAACTCTCTGAACTTTCCTCTCTTTCATAAACTCGGCCTCCCACAGGGTTTAATCAAGCCAGAGCTAATGGTTCTGATTTATTATTATTAATTTTAAACATTCTGCCCATGAGCTCTTAATACTTCTCAGATTAGTTGTGTTTGTTTGTGGTGGTTGTGTTGTTCAGCTGGTTGTGTAAGAATGAGATGGTTGGTAGAGAAGGTGAAGAATGAGGCGGGAAGGAAAGAGAGGAAGAGGAGGAGGAGGAGGAGGAGGAGGAGGAAGATTGAGAGACACAACCACACAAAACATCGTCTTTTGTGTAGAGTTATACGAGCTGCAGCAGTAAAAGCTGCACAAATAATACAAACACTCAACACAATCACACTCAGTTCCAACAACAAACCTGGATCCTGCCTCATTCCTTCAGCTGAAATTCACCTTTTCACTCTCAAATCTGGTCAAAGATGAAATTCTGTATCATAATTAAAGTGACCAAAACTCCAAGATAACCCAGTTCTGTAAAAATGTGCTGAAAATGATTACAAAAAGTGCAGGTATACAAATTTAACTGGTAGGATCATTAAAGGTTAAGCTCTACAACTCAGTAACTTTACCACAGAATATCATTCATGGTCACAAACTGTAAACGAGAAACCTCTACATGTTTTCCAGACAGTTTCTAATCTCTCTCTCCTCAGTGAAGGGGAGGGGGGGATGGGGGGATGGGGTGGGGGGAGATGCAGATATTGTCCAGGGGCTTGTGGGTAAATGAAAGCGTTTTCCCGTTTGTCCTGAGCGAGCCGGCTGCTCCCGGAGACTCTGGCGTGTGTCGGGCCTGGCAGCGTCTCTAATGGCAATACCCGATATTAGACGTTTGGCTGATGCTTCCTCATCAGGGTCATGAACACACACACACACACACACACACACACACACACACACACACACACACACGCACACACACACTGATACACACACTCTCTCTTTTCTACTCTTGCTTCTCACACACTTACCGTTTCTTCCATTTGAGGGAGGAGCTGTTTTATATTTTTCCTTTCTGTCAACAAACTCCATGAAAAGACTCAAACCAACACGTCTCTCTCTCTCTCTCTCTCTCTCTCTCTCTCTCTCTCTCTCTCTCTCTCTCTCTCTCTCTCTCTCTCTCTCTCTCTCTCTCTCCTTTTCAATCCGGTCACAAATATAAAGTTTCACTCTCTTAAAGGGCGGAGTCACCTCAGTGAACAGCCTCTGTAGCTTCTGTAAACTGGAGGAAACGCTGCAGTTTTCCAGGAACTATTTTCAGTCGTGGATTAATAAACATGTGATGCTGTGTTGTGAGGATTTACAGCAGCTGGATGTTTTATTTTGAATTCTAAATAAATTGTAGTATCCATATTTTAATGTAACTGAGGCTCAATGATGTGTTATTGATATTTGTGGGTCAGAGTGATAATAACTTCCTGTTTGTGTCCTCAGACTCCTTCTCTCTGGCCGGAGCTCCTCTGGGGATCTGGAGGAGGATGGACAGAGGAGGGGAGAGTCCCATCACCCAGGACAGCCCTGAGCGGAGGGGGGGCAGCCCCGACCTCAGCGGCCTCCCCCCCCCAGGGAAGAAGGGCCGCTTCGAGCTCAACGGGAGCCCCCCCGGACCCCGCCTGCGCCACAACGGAGCGCCGCTGAGGCCCCTGGGAGGTGAGCACCGGCCTGGAGACTCTTGATGTTCATGTGGAGAACATCAGATTATCAGATTCATTTTAATGTGCATGTCCATGAACCTGCTCCTCTGCACATTCTGAATTATTGCTTAAAAACACCTGAGTGGAATTGACTGCAGTTGAAATATTGTAAAACATTCTTACATTTTGGCTGAGATGTTAAAACAATCTTAATGAATAAATAAAAACGCAGATCATTATCCAGAGCTCCACAGAATTGAATCAATACATAGAAATCACCGCTCTACACATTCCTGATTTCTTTCTCAAAATCTCTGCATTATTTATTGAGACATTAACAAAAATGTTAATATCTGGATCTGCTCTTAAAGATAATGAGTCCTTCCTCCTTTCACCAAGTTTCAATCAAATCTGCTCGTTGTCAAATTAATATCTGAACAAACAATAATGTCGTACTACCAGTTAGTTTTTTGGTGCTAATGTAAAGTCACTGGTTCTCACCTCAGTCACGGAGGTTAAGTTGGTTTGTTTGTTCTCAGGATCATCTACTGGACGGATGTTGTGTGCGTTGGAAAATAATCTAATCTCAATTAATTCATGGGTCTTAATGAAATAAATCCAACACGATATTGATATTTATTTGTGTGAAGTTTGGTTCAGATCCAAATGAAAATGTGGTGACTTCAGATTCACTCCACTGAGTCAGATTCTAGTTCTGCTGCAGGAGAAGCTGCTTCTACGCTGTTGATCTCTACGTCTGGAGGGAACTGTATAATACAGCTCTGGTACCAAATAAAGGAGATTGCTCCATATAAATAAGATTTATACAACTCACTCGGGGTTATCGATCCCTGCATTCATTGTGAAAGTTGCTTCTTGTTTATGTGCATGTGTATAGTGCACTTATCTGCAGCTGGTTGTGAGAGTTAAGGTTGCAGAAACGTCAAACTCTTGATTTTAGCTTGATTTCCTTTAATATTTCTTAAATCTTAATTTTCTGTAGAAATCCTTTATAAATGTTCTGCTCCAATTTGGTCTACAACTCAATGATTCGAACTGGATGAAAACTGCTTTGTTTCTATGGCATAAAACTGAAATATTAATGACAAAATTCATCCGTATCTATGCAACTTGTGGGAGGTTTTCTAGAGTAATAGAAAAACATTTCTGTGGGTTTGGCTGCACAGTTTGTAACGATGGAGTTAAAGAGGCGGGAGGAGGAATCTGTGTTTGTGAAGTGAGAGAATGAAACGATAAAAGAAGAAAAGAAATAAAAGACTTCAGTGTGAGAAGAGATGACGAGTGAAAGGGGGAGGAGCCTGTGGAGGACGGTCCTAATGACGGGTTGTGTTTGAAGACAGGAAACTGGAAGTGTCTCCTCCAAACCACACAGCCGCCACGAGGAGGGGGCCACACACACACTCACACACACACACACACACACACACACACACACACACACACACACACACACACACACACACACACACACACACAAACACACACACAACCATACAGATTTACATACAGACACCATATGTTCACATTCACAAATGTCCTCGCTGAGTCACTCACACCCAAGAAATGCTGCCAAAACACACACCCACTTACACTCAACAGACACACACACACACACACACACACACTCCACACAGACACACGCATCTCTTATTTTAATTCCCCCGTTCACTCATCCCAGTACATATTAGAGGGATTAGAGGTTTGAGGCAACATCACATCATCCAAACCAGATCACACAGTCAGCGGCCGAATCACAGGACACTGGATCTGAGAGAAGACAGACGGAGGTGGAGACTGGGGGGCGAGCGAGATAGAGGCGGAGAGAGGGAGAGAGAGAGAGAGAGAGAGGGAGCTGCTCTGTGTTGACAGTTATATTTCCCTGTTGGGGGAAATTCACTTACTTGAATTGGCACCGGGCTCCAGTGTGTAACTCACTCCCTGAGAGCCTGGAGGACTGGGAGCCGGGTGATTAATGAGGAGGAAATAGAAATATAGGAATTGACTGATTAAAACAACGGGTGGGATGGATCTGGGTGTGTGTGTGTGTGTGTGTGGGGAAAGGCGGCATATGTAAGTGTGTGTGTGTGCTCAGCATTGTGTGGTGAAACACATGGCTGTGTGTGTGTGTGCTGTATTATTAGTGCTGGGACGCTGCCTAATGCTCCCAGTCCATCATTCCTTCAGGGAGCTTTAATTAATTGCCAGTTGACAGGTGGCCCAAAACCAAAAGCCTTTTAGGAAAAAGAGCTGATATTGGAGAGGACGGATTGATATTGGTGCTCGGAGCCAAAGGGAAGGAACAATTGAAAACGACTGCAACCAGACACAGAGATGGAACAAGTGGCTTGTCTCCATTTAAATGTTTTATCGCCGTATTTATGAGGCCGAGCTGACGAGCTGACGAGCTGACGAGCGTCCTGATACAGACACGAGCAGCAGAGCACATAAAGGTGTCTGGGTACGAGAAGGTGGGGAACCTGGGCCCTGGAGTGGTGGAGCAGCATTTCATAAAGTGCTTTATTAATCTGTAACGATCCAGAACCAACAAGCTGTGACTGAACTCCTTTCCCCTTTGTTGCTAAACTCTGTCCGTCACGTTTCATGTGAGCAGACGGATCTACAGCTGCTTTCAGAACATGTTCCTGCAGACTCTCTCCACCTGGCTCCCTCGTATGAATACATTTATTATTATATTATTATAGAATAAAGTCAGAAGAGAACCCAACAGGGAAGATCTCTGCTTGACAAAGAACAGGTGGTTCCCCAAAGCTCTGGCAGATAAAAGGAAAACAAGCAGATGAATCTTTTTGGTGAGATGAGGAAGATGAAGAAGAGGAAGAGGCTGATGTGAGTTGTTGAGAAGGTCGTGAGTTGGAGGACGACTGGAGACGAGTCACATGTCTGCTCAGCTTCACATGTTCACATGTTAATAGTTAATACAACTATTCACAACTTCCACGTGTGGTTCAGAGAATTGAACAAAGCCTTTTAAAGTACACCAAGGTTTTCGCCTTTGTGTTTATGTATGTGTGTATGTGTGTGTGTGTGTGTGTGTGTGTGTGTGTGTGTGTGTTGGGGTTTCATGCACAATATCAAAGTGGTTTGGTTTTCACCTGGCCTGAATTTACATATCCAAGGACGTCATATATCATGAAAATTGAAGAAGCATTTTTCCTCTGTATATATTTGTCAGCAGCATTTACATGAATATTTATTAATATTCTTGTTTTAAATCCCACTTTTATGGTTCTGTTGGATGTTCTTTTCTTTTTAAACTAATACCCTGATGGAAGTTACACTTATGAATATGTATATTTGTATAAAGACTTTCCATATCTCTTAGAGGAGCCTTTATTATGACAGGTTGTCTAATAAACTTACATGAAAAGCCTGTAAATATGCAGTGAACACTCTCACAGTCCAGTGAGGAATGCATATGATTTGTTTTACATCCTCTGTTTGATTGTAGCTCATTGAGAAGTTCAGGTGTTGTTCTATCCAACAGTTTCAAACACAAAGGAGAAAGTGATCTCAGGCCCGACCCGGTGGAAACACAACACACATGTCTGCCGTCTGCCGAAGGGAAACTGGGTCCTGATCCCTGACAATAGAATCCAGACACTAACAGATTCTCCTTCTCCTCCTCTGGTGTCTCTCTCCACAGGTCTGATGATCCCGGTGTTCTGCGTGGTGGAGCAGGCGGACGGAGGGAATCAGACGGACGGGTGCGATGGGAGGGACGAGCACGCCGAGTTCGTGCTGGTCAGGAGAGACATCCTCTTCTCCCAGCTGGTGGAGACGGCTCTGCTCGCACTGGGATACTCCCACAGCTCCGCGGCTCAAGCCCACGGTCAGTCAGTCCCTCCTGCTGCTTTACATGTGTGGAAAGAATCTTTAATATGTCTGTCAGGTGTTTAAAATAAGGTACAAATATGGCTGGTGTTTACCAAACATTAAAAAGTAAAGAAATATATAAAACACTATGTCAGAGGTTGGAGCTTTGGAGGAATCATCAGGCCTCAAGCTGCATGTCGTGTGATTATTATACAAATATCCTCTGAAGGACAAGTTCAAATATCTGCTTTCTGTTGACTGGACAGTAGATATGAAACAACAGCCTGTTAGCTTAGCTTAGCATAAAGAATGGAAACAGAAGAAAACAGCCAAATTCATACTACATAAGTTAATAATCCAATTCTGTAACTGACCGTCCAAAGGGAAGTGAACTCTACACAGACGGGATTCGAGGGTCTCACTCACACGTCACCTCCTCAAACTGTATTTTTCTAGAAGCTCAAACAAATGACATAAAGTTTGAGCCGACCTCGTGGACACAGATGCGAGAGAGAAGAAGAAGACAGAACCAGATAAACAAAGAAATCCTCCCACACTAACTGCAAAGTCAAACTTCAGACCGAGTCCGAGTCAGTTTGTGACGCCACAGAAACGAGCACTTAGCGACGCTGAAGCTGCCAAAATCCATAAAACAGATTATTACAGTTTGAAAACTTTTCAGACTCGGGAGAGAAACTAAGAACAGCAGCTTCTTCAGATCCTGTCACTACGTCGTCGTCCCAAAAGCCAAATATCTGAGTTCACCCAGCCGCCTTTTGTTGGAATAACAAGGAGTTTCATAAAGGCCATTATTAATGGTCATGACTTTCCAACCACCGAGTGTCTCTCTCTGTGTAAACTGTGGCAGGACTGAGTCAGAATGAACTGTCCCACAGCCGAGGGGTCAGGACGGGACCGGTCCTGGGACTCTCCCTCTAACCAGGGGCCTGGACGAGAGGTGGTCTATTCAGAGCCTGTTTGAAAAACACAACTAAGACACAGACAGAGGCTGTGAAACTCATTAAAGACACAACAAAGAGACGGACAGGAATGTCTCCGCAGGACTGAAATACACTTTGTGTGCGTCTGTGTGTGTGTGTGTATGTATGAGTGAGCAGTATGTGTGAGAATGTTTATGAAGCAGACGAAAAGAAAGACAGTGTAATTTATTGCCGCACACATGGAACTCATCTGCCGCAGGACAGTGTCATTTATTGCTGTTATTTCTCAAGCGTGCAGAATATTCCATGTGTTGCTTCACATCGATGTAAAACTGGAAAACACGGAGCGACAGGGAGCGACACACAAACTGAGACACACACAATGAGACACACACAGACTGCAGAGCCACGAGTGTAATGGAGACATGTTCAGGTTGATAGTTTTAAGTAGTGATACTTTATTAATCTATATTTATGACTGAAACAGGTTTAAATGCTCTAATGCTCAGAAAACATCACTTCCCTCAAACTGCTGCAGCTCCTCTTTTCAGCCTCTGGTCTTCAGCTCCTGTCTCTTTAAGCCCCTCCCCTCTTCATGAAGCCCAGTCTGCTCTGATTGGCCAGGCGGTCCACTCTGTTGTGATTGGTCAACCAGGAAAGGTCAACCAGTAGAGGTCAAACAGTAGAGGTCAACCAGTAGAGGTCAACCAGTAAAGGTCAACCGGTAAAGTTCAACAAGGAAAGGTCAACCAGTAGAGGTCAACCAGTAAAGGTCAACCAGTAGAGGTCAACCAGTAGAGGTCAACCAGGAAAGGTCAACCAGTAAAGGTCAACCAGTAGAGGTCAACCAGTAGATTGATGCCAGACAAGATGCATTATGGGATATAACACATAATTGTTTGTTTGAAGAACTTTCAGATGAAATAGAATCACAACCTTGTGGGTGTGTGTCTCTAAGTCTACTTGTCCCCATTAAATAAAAAGCTCTTATCAGACCTCAGCCCACCTGAACCAGGCCTGTGCTCCTCTACCTCACTCTTCATCGTTCCAACGCACAACTTTTTATCGCCGACACACAATGAATCCTGGGACATGTTTGTCTGAGAAGGATCATCCAGGTAGAAACCTTCCATGTTCAGGTTTGATCGGACGCATTTGAAAAAAATTCAAATATTACTTTTCCTTCTGGTTGTAGAATCCAGATCATGGTCGAGTGACAGTTGTTGAAACGAGTTCCACAGATTCACTTTGTCCTCCAGTGATGACCGGAGACACTTAATTGTGCGGCCAGTTTGTGCGACGGTTTGCAGACGAACGCCATTAGCAACGATTTTAGCTTCAAATACTTTTGCCAAGTATCAGGGGAGGTCTCTCTCTCTCTCTCTCTCTCTCTCTCTCTCTCTCTCTCTCTCTCTCTCTCTCTCTCTCTCTCTCTCTCTCTCTCTCTCTCTCTCTCTCTCTCTCTCTCTCTCTCTCTCTCTCTCTCTCTCTCTCTCTCTCTCTCTCTCTGTCTGTCTGGAAAACAGCCAGACTCACTCACTCACTGCCCCCCCGTCCACATCAATGCACTCCTCCTCCAGAAGAACACCACACCAGGGGCTTCAAAGAGACGACATCACAACTCCACACAAACAAAAACTGGGAGAATTGTCTCGAGCAGACACACACACACACACACACACTCACACACACACACACACTCACACATACACACTAACACACACTCTTGTAAACTCTACTTAACCCATGCACACGCTGAAATGGACGTACACTTTGTGAAGTACACCGTGCAGCATCGCAGACAAAACACTCTCACACACAAACACACACACACATGTCTCCCCCCCCCCCTCCCCCCCCAGCTTCTCTCAAATGAATACTTTTTGTTTTTTGAAAACAAGCGTTTATGTTAAATGAATAATTTCTGGCTTAAATTATACATTTTTTCCCCCTGCGGTCCACGACCAAAATTACACAGAGTCCCGTCTATTTTCTCCCAGTTTGAATTGTGTCCTGCATTCTCCCGTCCCAGCGGTGTGTGTAGTTGTGTATTTAAAGGACCAGGGCCTTTCTTTAATTAGCTCAGCCCAGTAATTAGATGGGAGATATTGTTTATTTCAATTATAAGGGTCTGAAGGCTTTGAATAGAACGGGATGGGAGCAGAACCTGTAGTTTACGGCTTCGGTCAGCGAACAGTTAACGGTGGTCAGTCGGAGGGAGAGACAAGGGGGGGGGGTGAGAGAGAGAGAGAGAGAGAGAGAGCATTGTTGCAGTGCCACGTCTGACAGGCCACAAAGGGTCACAGCAGCAGAACAGGTCCGTGATTCACTGGACACCTGAGGTCGGGTAAATTATAGTCCTGCCTTTACATTGAGGTTCAACTTTCCTCTGGAGCATCACTGTCTCCTGAAGGCATCAATAGTTAATAAAGGAATTATCAATGCTTTAGTTATGGAAACATATTCTGGCTGTGGGTGGGCTGGTGTGTGGATACTGAGACTTATGAAGCGTCCAAAATGGCCACAAACAACTTCAGCTTCAGGAGTTGGACGGTTGCAAATCCATAATTACGGCCACAGGATTAAATATTGGTGTATTTATTTCTGATTGCTCTGTCTGGGTTTCTGTGGATCAGAATGACATTTCTTATATTCATACTCCCACCTGACAGAAGAGACTCTTTACAGGGAGGGACCTTCTAATGTCCTGAGCTGTTTCATCTTGAGTCTCATTGTAAGTTATGAAAACTGTAAATCAGACCAAACCTCGTGGGGGGTCTCTCTGTGGCCGTGGCTCCTGGTTCGGGTCATAATCATTTTGGAAAATAACACTACTCACCAGATAATTAGAAAGGTTTTAACTATGAATCCTGATTAATTTATTGGCCAAGTTCCTTCTGCTCTTGGCTCCGAATCTCTTCACCTCACTCGTGTTATCGATCATCTGGAGCTGGAGTACGAACCCGACTCTCTGACGTCGGGTTCCTCTTCACGCTTTGCTGCGGTGACGTCTCCGTGTGACCAGGCTCCACCGGATGATTTATCACGACTTCCCTATTTTATAATAAACACACAGTTGTGGATCCGTATATGACAGGAAGTCACCAATAAAAAAGGTTGTTCAACCCGAATAAATCATCGAGTCGGGACGTGTAAATGTTGAGTTATTAAATATCTGCTGGTTCGAGAGCTGAGCAGCTTTATTGCACCCGATGGTGTGTGTGTGTGTGTGTGGGGGGGAGGGGTCTAATAAATGACACAAAGCTAACTAGATATATTTTTTCACAAAGCGGAAACTCAAAGTATTCACAATATAAAGTACTTGTACATATAGGGGCATTTGAAATGTTTATTTATGTAGAGCTTTTATAATTTCTCATATAAAGACATTTTAGTATTTATATGTTGTTATTTATCATCACATTGAAACAGCAACTAAACATCAAGGCTGCTCATCAGTTGAACATTAATTATAAGACTAATATCTGGTGACAAATCCATTACAGTGATATAATCCATGTACAAACATAAATGTGCTTTACTGCTGATAAATGCTGTACTGAAGCAAAGTGTTTCTCTCTGAATTTGTTTTTATGTAAGTTTAAATTAACCGTTAAATTGAAAGAGTTAAGCTGCAAATGCTTTGGAGTTGAACCATTACTTTTAAAAACCTAAAATTATTTTTAAAACATTTTCCAGAGAAGATGGAAACTCAGAGAAACGAGAGCATCACAGATATTTATCCTGTGTTCCTGATGATAGGGAGAAGATTCACTGCGACTACAAAGACTTCTTCTGGTGCGGGACGGTGGGAATATTGTGCGTCCACGTGTATTAGTGTGTGTGTGTGTGTGTGTGTGTGTGTGGGTGTGTGTGCGAGTGTCGATGGAGTCGGAGACATTAGTGGGTGTTTGTGTACGGATTTGCGTTTGTGCGGATGGGTGAACGCAGACATGAGCCAAACCACGAGCCGGCCACATGAGAGCCCGTCTCTGGGAGGTGGAATTTTAATGTGGAAATGGGAACAATGATTTCTACTTTTAAATGTGGACGAGAAGCAGAAACCCGTTGAAGAGCCGGAGCAAAAAAAATGATGGCTCAATTATTAATTCATCTGCCATCACACTGTGAGTGTGGGTGTGTGCGTGCGAGCCGGTGCATGTTGTGTCCACGTCTCCGTGAGCCGTCATGTGTCCTCGCTCAGATCGTGTTCCTCTGCTTATTCACGCGTCTGCTTCCACCCGACCGGGCATTAGCCAAATGCTTACGACTCGGTTTCACATGTTGTGGAAGCTGCACGCTGACGATCACCAGCAGCGTTCCTGTGTTTGTGTTCCAGAACAAAAGAGACGAGAGGAGGACGAGCTCCTTGTTTCCCTTCTGTCAGGAACTCGTCTCATAAGAGTGTTTTACTATCGTCTCTTAAAAACGTCTCTTCATTAAATCGACCCTTTCACGGAAAATATCAAACAATATACAAATGTTTTGTGTTGTGAAATTCGTGATGTTACATGTGTAATATTTTATTGCACATGCTTTGAATTTACAAATATTCCCTCTCATATAAAACGACACATATTGATAGAAAACAGATTATTCCATGAGTTCCACTAGTGTCGCTGAAATGAAGAGGGTTCTGGTTCTGTTGGGTTCTGAAAGGCCTCCATGGTGGTCTCTGGTTCCTCTGGTTCTTCTGGTTCTTCTGGTTCCTCTTCTGGTTCCTCTGGTTCCTCTGGTTCCTCTTCTGGTTCCTCTGGTTCCTCGGGGTTCCTCTGGTTCCTCTGGTTCCTCTTCTGGTTCCTCTGGTTCCTCTTCTGGTTCCTCTGGTTCCTCTGGTTCCTCTTCTGGTTCCTCTGGTTCCTCTTCTGGTTCCTCTGGTTCCTCTGGTTCTTCTGGTTCCTCTGGTTCCTCTGGTTCCTCTGGTTCCTCTGGTTCCTCGGGATTCCTCTGGTTCCTCTGGTTCCTCTTCTGGTTCCTCTGGTTCCTCTGGTTCCTCTTCTGGTTCCTCTGGTTCCTCTGGTTCCTCTGGTTCTTCTGGTTCCTCTGGTTCCTCTTCTGGTTCCTCTGGTTCCTCTGGTTCTTCTGGTTCCTCTGGTTCCTCTGGTTCCTCTGGTTCCTCTGGTTCCTCGGGATTCCTCTGGTTCCTCTGGTTCCTCTTCTGGTTCCTCTGGTTCCTCGGGGGTTCCTCCTGCCCTCAGGGGCCCGGTCACTTCACACAGGAGAACTCCATGATGCCCCCCCGATGACCAGATAATCAACAACACAGCCCGACCGGAATCAAAGATATAACTCAGCTTTGAAGGAAGAAAGACATAAGGAATTCAAAAAGAAATAGAAAGAGAGAGATCAGGACGGAGAGAGGAGGATATGGGGGAGGGGAGTGGGGGGGAGAGGGGGACAGAAAGGGAGAGACGAGGGGGGGGGTCTCTGCAGGACCCGTCTGGATCTCATTTAGAGGATAGTAATGTGATTAGCTTTGTTTAGTTTTCACAGCTCCAGCCAGTCCCCATGAAGAACCCTATGTGTGTGTGTCTGAGTGTGTGTGTGGGTGTGTGTGTGTGTGTGTCTGTGTGTGTGTGTGTGTGTGTGTCTGTCTGTGTGTGTGCAGGGGTAGTGAACATGTACGTTTGTATTGTCATGTGTTTGTGAGCTTTTTCTTGCTCTTGATCCAGAATTGACTCGATCAACAGGGAGAGATTCACTCGTGAAGTGAAAACACTCACATCTTCTCTTCAGTTTATCCTTTGAACCGGTCCCAGTGTGCCTTTGATCTCCTCTCAGGTTAACTGGTTAATGGCCTGATCGTATGTTTCACCTTTTCACCGTCGTGGTCAGAAGTGGCTTCTCGTTGCCCCGGTTACGGTCGAGCTGCAGTACCTCTCTCAGACTCTGGGCGCTCCAGTTTTCCAGCATCACTGTTTAAATGTTCCCACTAATCTCACCACTTAGCTTCTGCTCTGAATGACCCTTGACCCCTTGACCCGGCTCAGCTAATAAAGCAGCGTGGTGTCAGAATGAATTTGCGTGAGCGTGCAGGTTCCTCCGGGTGACCAGGTGTGAGAAACAAGCCAACCCCACGTCCAGCTACACCTCGGCCTGTTTTCTGTCTGTCACTTTGAAACGAGTGTAAATGTATAAAGAGTTAAATGTGTGAACTCTTCCCCTTGTGTGTCCAGGCATCATCAAGGTGGGACGGTGGAACCCGCTGCCCATCCACTTCCTGTCCGACGCTCCCGAGGCGACCGTGGCCGACATGCTGATGGAGGTTTACCACATGGTCACGCTACGTATCCAGCTGCAAAGGTCAGAGTCACAGTTTAGAACAAACGTCTTTTTACATCCATTTGCTGATGAGAATAAAAGTATAACCTTCTAAATCAGAAGCTTTTACTACTTGAACATGAAAACAACACTGGAAAAACTGAAAGTACAGATTTTATAGAGTCAGGAATATACCATGAAGCAGCAAAGCTCCAGTTAAACTTCCTCATCTGTCTCCGTGTGTCGGGAACTCTTAGTTCCTCAGAATCAGTGAAGCAGAGACTTGATGACGGGATAAAAACAGATAAACTCCACATTATTATTGTTATTGTCTCTGCAAATACCGGCCAGGTTTGTTTACATGTGTCTGTGGCGAACGTCAGTGTCGAGATGACGCAGACAAAGTTCCTCCAGAACGTCTGTGACAGATTCTCGAGCTTAATCTGGGGTTCGAGGAAGAGTTCAACGTTTTAGTAAAAAAAACGATAAAGTCAATTTCCTGCTGAGAGTTGGATGAGAAACCAGATATGAGCAGATATGATGATGTGAGTATGAAGCAGCAGAAAGCAGCTGATTGGCTCGGCTTCATGTGCAGCCGCCAGCAGACGGTTCAGTTTAACAAGACGGGAACCAGGACAAAGCAATTAATCAAATTCAATCAATCACATTTCAGCTGAATAGCTCATATGCTCAGATCATAGTTTGTCTCATAAGGGTTTAACAAGATGTAGCCTGACTTTGTCCACAGGTTATAAAAGTTATTTAGTAGCTTATTAACAGATGTGCAACAACTTGTGCAACAAGTTTTGGTAAATTGTGTTTCATTTATACGGAGCCAGTTTGACCTTTCCCCCCATTTCCTGTAACTAGTTGAAATTATTAGTTGATCAGTCAATTGAAACAAAGTGGATTTAAAAATAATTAAGATATGTGATTAAATGCTTTTTAAGGAAAAACATAGAAAATTGACAGAGGTTTTCTGTGACGGGTAACTTAAGATATTTGACAAAGTTTGAATATTTATGACTCAAGAGCTTCTTGGATTAATGTTGTCAAAAGAAATCGATTGAAAGAAATCTTGATTCACAATAATTAAGATATGTGATTAAAGTTTTTTAAGGAAAAAACATAACAAATTTTAGCTTCTCTGTGACGGGTAACTTATGATTTTTGACTTAAAACAAAAGTCTGAATATTTATGACTCATGGATGAGCTTCACAAATAAACATACATTGTATAAGTGATGTAGAAAATAACAACACAATGTGCTGATAATGATCATGAGTGGTTGCAGCTGCAGATTCAATCAACTGTAACGCAAAATATAAATTAGATTTGGACACAACATAGTTGACATTGTGCTTATGTGATTCTTATTTATAACAAGTTTACATTCAATAGAATATGCAGATATGATTTGTGTTAAACCCGGGGCTTCTGGGTAATCGAGCCTGACTGACTGCTTGTGTGTTGTAGCTTCTCGAAGCTGGAGGACCTTCCCTGTGAGCAGTGGAACCACGCCACCGTCAGGAACGCTCTCAAAGAGCTGCTGAAGGAAATGAACCAGAGCACTCTGGCCAAAGAGTGTCCTCTATCACAGGTGACAACTGCAAACACACAATCACACACCATGCACAACTACTTACACCCACTTATCAACACAGTGATTGTTTGTGACGGCCGCTCGTTAGTGTGATGAATCGTTCTGTACAACACGAGTCTCTTTAACTGAAACATCACATGTTCTGGAGACGGACTAAAGACAGAGCTCATGACATAATAACACAATCCTACAGACACACTATTGATTATTGATATTGTGTTTTAATTAAGTTCCACTCAGCACAAAATGAATCACCGTCTCCTTGATCGTGTTGAAACTCCCCAGCTGCATGTTTGGCCTTCCTCTCCTCATGATCATTTGTGAGTGTCAGATCTGTGTGTGTCTGTGTGTGTGTGTGTGTACGTGCACGCTTAGTTTAAATGGAGCTCTGGTGGGGGTGTGGATCGCAGCATCAATTGCAAGCATATGTGTGTGTGGCTGGAGATTCCCTCTCTGCACTGTACTGGCTCCAGTTTCCATGGGTGGCTTCCAATCATGATTAATGTTTGTCTATTTCTATTATGTGTGTGTGTGTGTGTGTGTGAGTGTGTGTGAGTGTGTGTGAGTGTCATGTGGTTGTTGCGTGAGTGTAAGCATTTCATATTATGCTGGTTGTTAATTATCCTCTCTCTCTCTCTCTCTCTCTCTCTCTCTCTCTCTCTCTCTCTCTCTCTGCCTCAGAGTATGATCTCCTCCATCGTGAATAGCTCTTACTACGCCAACGTCTCCACGGCCAAGTGTCAGGAGTTCGGACGCTGGTACAAGAAGTACAAGAAGATCAAAGGTGAGCGGAGCTGTGGTCCTCGGTGTCTCCTGATCCGTCTCAGAGTTCATCTGAAGGTCAACAATCATATAATATCAAACTAACACATTAAAATCTGAGGAGGGAACCTTTATATGACTCACGATGGAATGTGAGATATGATAAGGAGGAGATATCATCTTTTTACAGCTCCACACATTCTTCCTCCTTGTGATAACTCTGTGTCGGGATTACCCACAATGCAACGTAACCACTGTCACTTCAGATAGAGATTCAGGTGTGTTACTGATGATGCATTAGCGCCGGGGGCAAAGGTCAATATCTATAACCAGCGCTCAAACCTGATTGGTCAAACTAGAAACCAAAAGCTTCAGAATCAGAATCATTATTTTATATATATAATAATATATAATATTTATTTGCCAAGTATATTTGCACATACAGGAAATTGCCTTGGTGTCATTGGTGCACTGAACATAAAACAACAATATAAAAACAACAATATATAACAAAGTAGAATAAAATAGAATAAAAATATATACAGTAACAGAGTTATGAGCACGTGCGGTAGAATCTGTGGATGGATCAACAGATACAACAGATCTCACCCGGGGGGCCCAGAGGGGCAGGGGGCCCCCCGGGTGAGAGGCCCTGTTTGAAGTTACCATTTCTGTTTGGGAAAATGAGTCAAAGTGAAAAACAAAGAGACACAAACCACCGCAGAGACAAAAGAAGAAACAAACTACACAAAGATGCAGAGCGACCACAGAGATGTGTCTTTGAGTCTGTGGCTCCTGCTGCTCGGGGGGGTGGGGGTGGGGGGGGGGGATGTGGGCGCTTCACATGTCTGTGCCCACGGGACGGTTGGCTCATCATTCATCGAGGGCAACGCCACAGGAACTGAGATCCGTCTCAAAAACTGAGCTACAAACTGAACTACTGAGTGTGTTCTCCCTCAAGTCGTGGTCAATATAATATATTAATATCAGAGGAACGACCCTGGAAACACAGAGTTATCTCCCATCGTTTTAATATCTGTTTCACTGAGAGAGAACCACAACACACGGAGACAGTGTGAGTGACCAACCAGGACGGGTTTAAGACCCACTACATCACGTTTTACGACTTTTTAAGGCCTAAGGCTTCAGATTATTGAATTTACGACTTCATGAAGTCCGTGATAGAATGTAAACAAAGTGAAATGGACGTCTTGATCACGTACGAGCAAAAGGCTTCAGCTGCTGTGGTGCGTTTCATGGTGGAAACCTATGCTGTCTCTAATTAGCTGCCATTAATCTCTCGTGTGTCAAATATAAATCCAGCTTCAGACGTAAAAAATTGCGATGACGAGTCGAAGCGAACGTGGTTTTTGTATAAAAGCTGTAACGACACAATCCAGCGTAGCAGCAAGTTTTACGAGGATTCCATTTCAAATGAAATATTCAGCAAACACGACGTTTCTTAAACAAGTCGTGAGTGAAGTGTCCCGAGCGCTTCGTCGACCACGTCAGCTCCAACGCCACCTCACAGGAAGCAGCGCTCGCCCTTCACATTAAAGGTCTGAGGCTGGAGAGGAAGTGAGAGAAGATGAGGTGATGACGGACGGAGGTCAGATCGACTTCGCTCCACATGTCAACAGACTCATGAGGCTCTTATAAGCAGTGTTGGGAGTAATGCGTTACTGTAATCCACTACTTTTAGCGGTAACGAGCATATAACAAAGTATTTTTTTAAATCAAGACACGCAGTCACAATTACTGAAATTTAAATCTCTTCTTTTGTGAAAAATGAACACTTGCAGACAAGAAGACAAGGTTGGATGTCAGACATTATTTCCACGGACCACGAAGATCCGGTAATTTTTCAAAATAAAACACCGTTTTATTTTGAAAAATTTGCGGATAGTAGCTAAAACTATAAAATGTACGCAAAGTGAGTCGCTATGCCTAAAAGGACAACAAATTTCTAATTAAATTAGTGTTAATACTGTAGGCCAATCACTTTTATTTCATTGGGCCTAATGTGGTAAAAAAACACTTTTAAATGACTGAGACAGTTATTTTGTATAAAGTTAAGTATTAAACTACTGCTTGATTTGAAGGCCTGTTGATTACAATAAATAGGTCTAAATAATATGTTTATTGTGTGACTGTTTATTATTCAGTACTGTTCATATTCATTGCATATAAAAAGCAGACATAAAAGTAACTTAAAAGTAACTTTCCCTAGTAACCAGTTACTTTTGATATACCGTAACTGGTGAGGTAATTCAATTACTTTTAAAAGAAGTAACAAGTAACTGTAACTAATTACTAATTTTCAGTAACTTGCCCAACACTGCTTATAAGACGCGCTGCTCCACATGTCCGTCTGAGTCCTGAAGCTCAGGATACAGAAACACAGCTGGACTGATGGAAGACTTCATAAACGAGCATTTCATATGAATTCATTAATATTCCAACTCTTTTGATCGTGTCTGTAAATCGTCCGACGTCTCATCTGATCTCTTCTTCTGTTTGTTTCGTTTCGTTCAGTCGATTACCTGGAGAAGATGTGGTCGGGACGAGACGCTGCCGACATCAAAAGTAAGAAATCTGATCACTTTCTTATACCTGATATTACATTTTAATGGAGGTTAAAGCGAACTTTGAATTGAGCTGTACATGTTTTATTGAGTTATGAGGTAAATCTTTTCTCCAGGTGATTAAAAGTCTGTTAGCTCAAACTACAGCGGGTGTGTTGACACAAATCTTTCTCTTACTGTCTTCTGAAATATTTAGAAAATTTGTTCTCAAGATGCTTTGTTGGCATTTGATCAAATCAGTTGGGGAATATTTTATTTTTATATATTTATTAAGAATGTTTTACATGTTTTGTATCACTCATTTGTGGAGAAATGAGGAAAAGAAAAAGGAGGACAAGATAATTGAAGAGTGATAGGTTGATTGTCGTGTTCTTTATGAGTCACCATGACAACCAAGTGCATTTTTATTTCACTATGTTGCCACAGTCCAGAACAAATTTCTATATTTACCCAGCTGTGCAAAAACTCCTGTAAAGCAGAGACGGGTATAGTTTGAAAGTGTAATATCATTTGTAAAGTTTAAATATTACACTTTACAAATGATATTACACCTCACACTTTTTTATATTTTACTTCTTGGCATTTACTCGCCAGTTTTCTTTACTTACTTTTATATAAAAGACTATTTGATCAGTAACAGAACCATCCTTTCTTTAACGTGACTCCTCTTCTTCTCCTCTGCAGTCGAGCGAGACAACATGGCCGACTTCTGCGTGCTGGGGCAGAGACCCCCCCCCCACCTGGCGGGCCTGGCCCAGCTCGGTCACATGGGCGCCGGCAGCCCGCTCCTCAAAGCTGCGTCCGGAGACCTGACCTCTCAGCCCCTCCAGCAGGCTCCGCCCCCCCAGCAGCAGCCCTCGCCACACGGCGCCCATCACCACAGCCCTCCTCTGCGCTCGGGCCAGGTGCCTCCTCCTCCGCCGCCGCCCCCCCCGCCCGGCGCCATGCAGCCCCTGCTGGGCCCAGGCGGGCTGCTGTCGCCTCAACTGTCCCCGCAGCTGGTCCGCCAGCAGCTCGCCATGGCGCACCTCATCAACCAGCAGCTCGCCGTGAGCCGCCTGCTGGCCCACCAGCACCCGCAGGCCCTCAACCAGCAGTTCCTCAACCACCCGCCCATCCCCAGGGGCTTGTCCAAAGCCGGCGACCATCCAGGGAGCAACCCCTCGGCCGCCGAAGTCTCCTCTGAAATCTACCAGCAGGTCAGAGACGAGCTGAAGAGAGCTAGTGTCTCCCAGGCCGTGTTCGCCCGTGTGGCTTTCAACCGCACACAGGTAGGAAAACAGAGCAGCCGGGGGTCAAGAGGTTAGGAGAGCGCAGGGAGAGAGTGGAGGAGGGAGAGGAGCGGCGGCGAGGAGAGGAAACTAGAGACAGGAGGGAGGTGTAGATGGAAAACATGGAGATAGGAAATCTAAACATGAACACATCACATCCTTCAGCACCGAGCCAGGCTGACAGAGAGTCACACCTCCACCGAGCCCAGTATCCCTCCATCCCTAAAGAGCAATATCTTTATGACCTTTTTGAATGATAAAATTCTAACTATTAGAAATAAAATCAACCATCTCCTGCCCTCAATTGGCACTAATACCCCCCCCCCCTCCCAACAACAGAGATCTCAGACACGGCTGAGAATCCTTCCCATTACTTAGACAGCTTCTCTCTGATCACTCACAATAATCTCAGGTTCTAAACCAACAACCTGTATCTTAGATCCGATTCCTACAAAATTACTTAAAGAAATTCTGCCCCTGATAGATAGTTCGTTACTTAACACAATCAATCTGTCATTATCATCAGGTTATGTACCACAGTCTTTTAAAATAGCTGTAATCAAACCCTTACTCAAAAAACCCACCCTAGACCCGGAGGTTTCAGCCAATTACAGACCAATATCTAATCTCTCCTTCCTGTTTAAAATCTTAGAAAAATCTTATGGGCTATACAAATAAAATTTGATTGATTGATTGATTGATTGACACCATGAGCCAGGCAGGAATCAAACCCTCCACTCACTGACTGATGGTAGATCTGGTTCACTGCCACACGTCAGGTGAAGCGCTCGCTCTTTCTCACTCAACAGACACGAGTAACCATCGCTGTCACCGATTGGCTGTCGTCTCTCTCGTTCAGTGGTCACCCACCTCGGGGTATTTCCAGTGGGATTAGCGGGAACATGGCGGGGGGGCGAGCTGGGTCGTTGAGTCTCCATCGCCGCCCTCACAGCCGCACGATTACCTGAGGCAGTCATGCTGTGCTAAACTTTTTACCATACGCCCCATTAGATCAATGTAATGGCAGTTGGCTCAAAGACGTACTACAGAGGCCAGGTGTGTGTGTGTCTGTGTGTGTGTGTGTGTGTGTGTGTGTGTGTGTGTGTGTGTGTGTGTGTGGTGAATGTATACATGTGTGTGTGCCAGCGTTCAGCCCACACGTTTACATTCTTTATCAGAAGTCATTTTCAGTTTATAACAAACTTTAGCTAAACAATACGAGGGTTTCTCATACAAGTACTACACTAAAGTACAACTGTGAAGTACTGGAACTTCATTAGAGTATCTTCTTCTAATGCTTTAGTTACTAGTTACTTTACAGGATATCAAAGTAACTAGAAGGTTGTAGAACTGATAACATCTGATGTATTTTGTAAAAAGAAACAGTTATTGGATTGATTGATTAGTTGATTGACGTTTGGAAACTATTCAGATTTTCATCTGATCCCTTTTCCTGCAAAAATACCCACAAGTAGTTCCAGTTCATTAAATGTGAATATTTCCTGCTTCTTGCTTTTAATGATGATTTTTTAATGTTTATAAAAGAGGTCATTTCAATAACGGATCAAATTGTGTGAAATGAAGTGAAATAATGGATTATTGGACTTTAATATGGCGGAGTACAGGGCCATAGTGAAGGAAAGAATTCAGAGAAGTTATAATGTCATGAGAAAATAAGTCATTATAGTATAGAATCACACAATCTGTTTCAAAGTCCTGATATTTATTCAAATGTGGAGATCGAGAAATGTAGTATTTCATTATTTGTGAAACTTATATTAAAAGTTAAGTTTTACCACAGGTGACAGGCTGATATTTCCTCTGTAAAGTGACTCTATTCTCAGATTTCTTTCCTTCTTGTGGCCCCTAACACTCGAAAGTTGTGATTTTAACTCATTAATTGTGATGATTCTTCAGGAAGAAAAGGTGAAACCATGCTTTGGGACGTGTGAGTAGCAGGAGCAGCCGGTGTAACTGTGTGTGTTTGTGTGTTTGTGTTGCTCAGGGTTTGCTGTCAGAGATCCTGAGGAAGGAGGAGGACCCTCGCACGGCGTCCCAGTCGCTGCTGGTCAACCTGAAAGCGATGCAGAACTTCCTCAACCTGCAGGAGGTGGAGCGAGACCGGATCTACCAGGAGGAGAGAGAGAGAACCATGAACCCCACGGTCGGCCTCCCGGCCTCCAACTCCTCCAACCCCGGACCGCCACGCCTCTCACAGGTTAGAGAACCTCGGGGTCAGCGGCGCCTGCAGCGTCACTTCCCACAGTCAAAACACAAGTAACCATGGCGACTCGAGCATGTGATGGTAACATGCCGCGTGTCCTGTGTGTGCATAGAAAGTGTGGGAGAGGAGCCTGGACGACCAGATAACCCCTGATACCTGGGCCTCCATCTGGAAGAACAAGACTAAGATCTCCAACTCGGTGAGTTATCTCCGATCTTCACCTCGCCAGCCGCCAGCAGCACGCCATGCACTCTGTCTTTCAGCCGCTTGTAACGGGACAACAGCTTCAAAGCTATCACAGGAGCATGTTGTAAACACTAAGGACATTACACAGTATTTGGAAATTTCTTTCCATGTGCACAAAACGATTTAGCAATGTCAGTGATAAGAAGCTCTGTCTGATGTCAGAGCGACGGCCCACTCATGGCTCTGGGATTCTTATTATGTCTCTGTAAAATTATCTCAGCATGGTTTACACTGAGGGAATGTAAGCTCGCTGGTCTGTACATGTCTTGCGGACGACTTCAAACACTGTGTATACAAGTCGCCTGAGAGCCAATACACGTTCGCTCCAACAGAAACAACAGAGAACGACAAAAGACTTAATGACTTTGATCTGTAAACACCAGTCCTGTGGAGACGTGCTCTGCAGATGTGCAGCTCCACGGCGAGTCGGAGCCGATCAGCAGCCGATAACCTTCACTCACATGCACACACACAGGATCTGCTCGGGAGTGTTCGTCTCTGAGGGGTTTTACTCAAACAAATCCGTGCTCGTCTCTTCCAGCCCAAACCGTCGTGTCCGGCCGCCGAGCTCCCGCTGAAGCTGGAGTCGCTGGTGAACATCACGTCGGGCGTCTACGATGAGATCCAGCAGGAGATGAAGAGAGCGAAGGTTTCCCAGGCGCTGTTCGCCAAGGTGGCCGCCAACAAGAGTCAGGTGAGAGAGTCACTGTGAGAACAGGAAAGTATCAGGACTTCAGAGTTCACTTCCCATTTGGATCAGAGCAGAAACCAGTCGAGTGTTTTAAACTGATTCTCAGATCGACTGAATCTATCTAATGATTCCAGAAATCTCTGTTTGTCTGTGTTGCTCATATCTCAACAACCGTTCAATATTAATAAACTTTGAATAGACTTGGGACCAGCAGCTGCATCTCTGACTCATCATCATGACGAGAAGTGATTCTTCAGGTCGGGGGTTCTGCTTCCACCGAACTGAAGAATAAACACGTGAACAAGTCTTTGTGGAGCAGATGTGAAACAGCTGCAGGGTCTTGATCTGCTGCAGGTCACTTTACAGTTTCAGGAATAAAGCTGCAGCTTCACCACAGGCCAAAGAAACAAAAAGACAATAAGATTAAAATCCCCGTGCATGGAACTGCTTCTCTGGTGCAGGAGCGATAACCATATTAAATTAAAATAATACATTTAAAACTCAATCACACAACAGGATGACAGGACCTTAACCTCCACCTATCAGAGGATGGAGAAGCTGAATCTCTGCATCGCTGCTTCTGAAGCTTCATCACTGTGGATGCACAGTCAAACCTGAAAGCACCTAAATAAATAAACACATTCATATTTTGTATTATTTCCTCTTGGTTTGGGTTTTCGCAGCTTGAGACTCCTCCTCCCTCTCTCTCTACCTCACTCTCTCTCTCTCTGTCTCTAAACCTGATACAGGTTTGTTTTCCTCCTCGGGCAGAAATCAAGAGCTGAATCAAAAATGAAAATGTGGAAAAACCAAACAAGAAACAACTCTTCACAGATTAAATGTGTTTTGAACAAGAATAAATCTCAGGAGAGAATCTAAATCCCTTCTTTCACGAGTTGAATTCACTCAGACTCGGTCTCACGGTCCAGTGTGTCAGGACAGTAGCATGTGGCCGGCTGTGCCAGGTGTGTGTTGAATATGTGCATCCTGTGTACAGTATGTGCGTGCGGGCTGCGTGGTCTCCCAGGTCGGGGGGTCCGGGGGTCCGGGGGTGGCTGGGGTCACGGCTCACTGCACCCATCTGCTGCAGCTGGCCACGAGGAGGGCGAGCGACGGAGAGGGAGCGATGATCAGGCTATTAGCGGTGCATGCTGCCCGAGGTGGCTGGTTGAACACAACAGCTGGTGTCACAAACCGAACCAGTCGAGCAGATATAATCAGATCTTCTCCATCTCTCCCCCAATCAGCCCCAACCCCCCCCCCCCCCAACCCCCCCATCCTCCATCCTCCTCTTCCTCTGCCACCTCACGCAGCTCCAACCTGCTCATTCCAATTCTGCTCTCGGTTCCTCTGCTAGTTCTGCTGCGTCTGCTCGGACTGAAAACTTTCTTTATTCTGTCATGCTTCATGTTCTTCTTCTTATTCTTCTTCTTCTTCTTCTTCTTCTTCTTCTTCTTCTTCTTCTTCTTCTTCTTCTTCTTCTTCTTCTTCTTCTTCTTCTTCTTCTTCTTCTTCTTCTTCTTCTTCTTCTTCTTCTTCTTCTTCTTCTTCTTCTTCACCCAGTGTCATTCCAGTAGTTCCTCTCACATCTGTAGAGATAAGATAGAATCCTACTAAAACCTTCCTGGATTATGTGGATTTTCTAACCTTTTGATAGAGAGTGAGGAGATTAAACTTGTAAAACAACTCTCAGCAAGAAAGCAAAATACAAACAAAATAGAATGAGACTCAGTAGAGACCATTTTATATAGAAACATATATTTAATGGGTTCTTCCTGGGGTTCATGTTCTTCTTCTTCTGCTTCTGCTTCACCCAGTGTCATTGCTGCTGGGTTAAAGTATCCGTTCTTAGACTTCCTGAAAGAGGAAATACAAAGACGGTCCACAGCGATATTCTCTCTTCAAAATCCAGTAGTTCCTCATTTAGAGAGAGACAATCTTTTTTGTCCTTTGAGATGATTGATGCTCTCACATCTGTAGAGATAAGACAGAATCCTACTTAGACCTTCATGGATTATGTTGATTTTCTAACCTTTAGACAGAGCCAGTCGAGCACTTTTTATCTTGATCAAAGATCAAAACAGAAATCGTGATGAACTCGTTATAAAGTATTTAGATTTTACTTCAGTTAATGTACTAATATTATAGTGTAAATATACTTTATTCCCACCATAATTTAATATAATGTTAACTATAATCAGGAGAATGTTCTTTAAGTACCCAAGGCTGTATATTACACCAAAACAGATTTTAAACAGATTTTTAATATAGAAAAATATATTTAATATATTTTGGGCATCAAACTTTGAAAACAACTCTCAGCAAGAAAGCAAAATAAAAACAAAATAGAATAACACTCAGTAGAGCCCATTTAATATAGACAAATATATTTAATGGGTTCTACCTGTGGTCAAACTCCACCCTCCACAAAATATCAAGGACATCTCTCCAGAGGTTGTTGTGTAATCTTCTAACTAACACACACACACACACAGACCTGGCAGAGGTGATTGTTCCTGTTGTTTTAAACCCCTCCTCTCTCTCTCTCTCTCTCTCCTGCAGGGTTGGCTGTGCGAGCTGCTGCGGTGGAAGGAGAACCCGAGCCCGGAGAACCGCACGCTGTGGGAGAACCTGTGCACCATCCGCAGGTTCCTGGCGCTGCCGCAGCCCGACAGAGACCTGGCGTACGAGGAGGAGTCGAGGCACCATCACTCCGAGAGGCTGCACACCGTGCTGCACCTGCCACAGGAGACACAGGTAGAAACCAGACACTCTCCTCATGGAGCTCACACGGCCAGAGGTCATGTGACCTGAGGGAACAACATGGAATCAGATTCATCACACACATAATCTCATCTCATATTTATCTATACTTTCCTTTAAACACTTAATTACACAAATATGCACACTTACTTTTCCTGAACTAGATGAGAACTTTATTCAGATCTGAACTAAACATTTCAAACGTTTATAAAATATGATTAAAAAAAAATTCAAATTTCTACAATAATTACTCAATTGATATTGACTGCTTTCAAAGTTATCCCCTAAAAGTTATTTTATTTATTCCTTCTCTTCATGAATGTAAAGATTTCCTGCTTTTCTTTCCAATAACTTTTATTAATTGATGTTTAGTTTTAATGAACAATTCTGATCTGTTTTTACAGACCAAACAATAATCCCTCAACATTTATCAAATATTTATATTATTTACATATAAAATTATCTATACTTCTATACGATCAACTACAATGGTAAAAAATGCTGTTCACACATTAATGTAATAATCAAAAATCGTTTTTTTAAAATCACCAGTAACATTTACATTGGTGTAACTTACAACCTTGGGTACTTTAAGCACATTCTCCTGATTATACTTTACATTATATACAATTTACAATCTACTTTAGGTAGGAATAAAGTATATTTACACTCTAATATTAGTACATTAACTGAAGTAAAATCTAAATACTTTATCACCAGTTCATCACGATTTCTGTTTTGATCTTTGCTCCAGATAAAAAGTCGTTTTCTCTACTGATAAAAGCCACAAAGTGTGTGTCTGTTGTACTTATACACAAGTTCACCCCCCCCCCCCCACACACACACACACACACACACACACACACACACACACACACCGACTGAGTGAAGAGTGGAACTCCTCCTCCTCCCTCGCAGACCACACCTGTCATTACTGTTTACTTATTATATTCATTTCGTGTCCAGCGGCGTTTGATCTCGTTGTGTGTGCACATGTGTTTGTGTGTCTGTGCCCATGTGTTTGTGTGTCTGTGCCCATGTGTTTGTGTGTCTGTGCCCATGTGTTTGTGTGTCTGTGCCCCAGTGGAGCGCAGAGTAAACACACTTGCTGGGTGGTGTGGCACAGGAGGAAATGCCCCATTAGTTCCTGAGGGCGGGGGGGTGGGGTGGGGGGGCAGGAGATCGATGCAGGAAACGCACGGATGTGTTGCTCTCTTTCATCAAACGTCTGTGATGAAGCAAAGATAAAAACTTATATCTAATAATCAGAAGCTGCAGATACAGAAGAAATATACACAAACAGGTTTTCATCTACTATTAAGCTACATAAAATTAATATTATCTATAAATACAAGACTAACTGTGACGAGATCTCAGACCAAAACTAGAAGGGGAAGCATTTAGCCTTTTAATCTGCATATTGAAAATACATTTCACATCTGGATCATCACCTCTACACATTCATATTTCTCTGTTATTTCTTGGGAAATTCATAAAAATGTGGAAAAACACCAAATTTCGTAATGTTATATAAAGTAAAAAAAACATTCCTGGATTTGCAACCAAATTAAACAAGTTCTTTCCTGACTCATTTCAGAACCTCCACCAGGTTCATGGTTCTCTGATCTGCAGGTTTTGTGTTTTAACGATTAATAAAATAACTTTTGTAACTTTCTGATCAAATCTTCACTCGACCATTTCCCATAAACGCCCGGTGGTTACTCGACTTCCAGAGAGAAGCAGAAAGAAGAGATGATTAGTTATCTTTCAAACTCTGTACTGTTAGGTTTATTAGAGGATGTTAACATGTTTATAGACAATATCACGGAAATTATCAAATTAAGCTACATGAATATTATCTATAAATCCAATATTAACTGTCATATTAACTAGATCTCAGACCAAAACTAGAATGGGAAGCATCGGCCTCTTTATCCACATATTGAAAATACATTTCACATCTGGATCATCACCTCTACACATTCATATTTCTCTGTTATTTCTTGAGAAATTCACAAAAATGTGGAAAAACACCACATTTCGTAATATTATATAAAGTGAAAAAAGATATTCCTGGATTTGCAACCAAATGAAATTAGTTCTCTCCTGACTCATTTCAGAAAACTTGTGTTTCAACGATTAATAAAAAGACTTTTGTAACTTTGTGATCAAATCTTCACTCGACCATTTCCCATAAACGCCCGGTGGTTACTCGACTTCCAGAGAGAAGCAGAAAGAAGATGGAATATTACTCAGAGGTTATTTTTTGATGAGTTATCTTTCAAACTCGCCCAGTTTACCCTTGTTCACAGTGTCTATGCTAAGCTAACTGGCTAACCGGCTGATGGTCCTCCTGATTGACGGCTCTGAGCAGAGGTCAAAGGTCAGAGTGAGCCTGGCGTGTTCGAGCCGATGGCGACGCCCACTCTCAGCCACCAGCCCCCCCCCCCCCCGCCCTCTCCATGCAAACCTATTATATACCACATATACTTTATTCCATATGTCATAAATCAGAACCAGGCAAAAGCTGAAACTTCCCATTTTTTGCAACTCGACCCGGATCGTAGAGGTTGTTTTTGCGGCTCCGCCCACTTCCCCCCCGACGCCAAGTCACTTTACTCTTTCCCCTAAAGTATTAAAAGGCTGATGGGAAGTCGGGGGGGAAGCTGTGGTGGCTCCATTAACACATTCCTCTGCTCCTCTCGCACCAGAAGACTAAAAATAAAGTTTAACCTCACAACGCCCATGTTGTTACCCCCCCCACCCCCCCCACCCCCACCACCCACCTCGAGAGACACAGGCAGAGGAACCGTGGTGAAACGCTAGTGATTTATTAATGGGAATTGAGGTGTGTGTGTGTGTGTGTGTGTGTGTGTGTGTGTGTTACTGTCTTCACGACTACTTCGCCCCCCAAACCTCAGGCTCCAGCCGGCCTGCCACCACAGACCACACATGTGTCCCATCTGCCGCACACACACACACACACACACACACACACACACACACACACACACACACACACACACACACACACACACACACACACACACACACACACACACACACAATCTCACACTGATAGTCAGAAATCTGAGCGCTTTGTGTTTGGACAATAAGAGGCTTTCTGAAACTGTAACAACCGACCACATGAAACATGAATGTGTCGGTCTGTGTGTGTGTGTGTGTGTTTGTGTGTGTGTGTGTGTGTGTGTGTGTGTGTGTGTGTGTGTGTGTGTGTGTGTGTGTGTGTGTGTGTGTGTGTGTGTGTGTGTTTGGACTGGACACTATGTGCTGTACAGTAGCGTGAGACATTTCTGCATGCTGGGGCATCTGGGAGATCTCTGACTGTGTCTATTAAATCTGCAGGTGCTGTGTATGTGTTAGTGTGTGTTGTGTGTTGTGTGTTGTGTGTTGTGTGTTGTGTGTGTGTGTGTGTGTTCATGTCAGCAGCATCACATTTCTTCATGACTGACACGGGCCTGGTGCTCGCTCCACAGCTCTCATTCATACGGCTTCAGCAGTTAAGTGCGTCCCACAGCTAATTTGGCAGAGTCTGCCCTTATAAATTATTTCTTTATTGTTTTTGCTAAATTGATTTCTGCTGAGGGTGTGTGTAAGTGTGTGTGTGTGTGTGTGTGTGTGTGTGACCGGGGCTGAGACCCCAGGAGTGGTGGACTAGAACAAGTAGTAACAGCCTTGTCCTCTCGTCCTCTCGTCCTCTCGTCCTCTCGTCTTCCCGTCCTTAGCATTGACTCGTCTTCTCAGTGGATTTATAACATCGGGAAACACTTTATGTCTCAGTCTCTAGTGCAAGTCTTCTTCAACATAACTGTTCACCACAAAGCTCTGTATGCATTGGGGGGGGGGGGGGGGGGGGGACCACAGTGTGATTGACAGCTGTCACTCACTCTTCTCACAGAATTTGGAAATCTCCATTAAGAACCACTGTGTTAAACCAGATCCAACACTGACTGATTATCCGTCATTTGTTTGTCGCCTTCATTCGATCACATGGAGAGGAAGAATCTCTCTCTCTCTCTCTCTCTCTCTCTCTCTCTCTCTCTCTCTCTCTCTCTCTCTCTCTCTCTCTCTCTCTCTCTCTCTCTCCCTCTCTCTCCCCCCCGGTGGCCTCTTCCTCCCTGTAGCAGGGTGGAGTTTGGGCTTTTTGGCGAACCACAATTAAGTTAATTGTTTAATTGCAGATAAATGGAATGAATACCACACACACAGTTCCAATGAAAAAAACATGCAACAGTGCAAGTGTACAACTGCAAACACACATACACACACAAACACACACACACACATACACACACAAACACACACACACACTCAGAATGTGCTGCACTCCCAGCTCGCCTCAACAACATTACATGTGTAGGGTTTTTCATCAAAGACGCGTTATTATATATAAAAAATAAAAATCAGTGAATGTGCAGTGACTCAGTTGCTCCCTCCACCCGGATCCTCGAGAGACACAAACACACACACACACACACACACACACACACACACACACACACACACACACACACACAAACACACACACACACACTGGTTCAGATGAGTGAACGAGGAAATTAAAACATATCTCTCTGATTAACAGAAAGGTGAAGTCATGCACAAAACTAAGAGAAAAGGGTTTTTCTTCTTTTTCATTACATATTTATCTCTGTGTTAATGGCGTCTCCGGGGGTCACACACACACACACACACACACACACACACACACACACACACACACACACACACATATACACCACAACACACACAGAAAGAAAGAGGGAGAGAGAGAGCGAGAGAGAGAGTTAGGGGCCCAGGAGGACCAGAGCTCATTAAGGAGAAGATGAATATTTCATGTTCTATAATTCTTTCATAGTTCTGCGTCGTAATTTGCCTTGATTTACGTTTAAAAGAAAACTTTTTCATTTTACTGCAGTGCACTCACAGCACTGCCAGGAGAGAGAGAGGGAGGGGGGAGAGAGAGAGAGGAAAGGGTGAGATGGAAAGAAGGGAGCAGAAGTTTTTCAGGAATATTGAATCATGCCATGAGAAGCGCCGGCCGCAGGACTCCGGTCCTCGTGGTTTTGGGAGAGCGGGGGGGGCATTGTGTTGCTCTGAAGTGACGGTCAGAAAGGGGGAGGGGTCAGAGAGGGGGAGGAGTCACAGGCGACAAAGGTGAAAAGAGCCAAAACCACCGAAGTTCTTCTGACATCAGATCCTTCACTTGTTCTGGATTAAAGTCCAAAGATTCAGTCAGTGCAGCAGCTGCTCGGACTCAGTGAGAACTCAGATTGGATGTGAAACAAATAGAAAATAAATAATAGCATCAATCTGAAGCGTTTGAAGCAAATATTAATTTTCATTACTTAGTAAAAGTATCAGTGACATTTTTAATATCCTACTTTAAGGGAAACATATTTATATTCAGGTTGATTATAACAGTTTTTTCTGGAAAATGCTCTAATGTCTAGGAAACACATGACTGTCCTCAGACTGTCCATCGCTGCAGCTCCTCTCATCAGCCTCTGTCTCAAACACATTCCTTCATAACAAAAAATATCATATGTCTCATTTAAAACTAAATATAAAAAGTTCTCCTCACTCAGTCGGGTGCGTCCTCACGTCGAAGCTGAACATTCAGACACATGATTGTCTTGTTCGTCCCAAAATGTCACTTTTGTTTATTCCACATGATCTCAGCTCCACATTAGTAGTAGTTGAAGGTTTCTAGCTCCATGTTTAACGTATTAAAAGATGACTACCCTCTATAAATTATATTTTTCTTAAATTTTGGGTGAAATTAGGGATCATTTGATCATTTAAAGGGGAAGTGACTATTTCGTGGAAGTGACAGCAGCTCATGAATATCTGAGACGTGAGACTGGTTAAATCAAACATCTAGTTTTCTGAAAGGGAGAGAGGAGAGAAGACTGGAGGTGTTAGAAGGGTGAGGAGGAGCTGAGGGGAGGAAGGTGGAAGGAGGAGGTGGGGGGGGGGGTGGAAAGAGGAGGAGGTGGGGGGGGGGCTGGCTACTGGCACCCGCCCTCCTCTGGGCTGATCTGGACGTGGAGCCATGTTGGCAGAGGCCCACTTCATTAGTGTCCTGGTGCATTAGACCTGAGTGGAGGAAAGAGAAAGAAGGGAGAGACAATAAAAACAGAGGGGAAACTTGTATTGAAGAAGAGGAGGAAGGGAGGGTGGGAGAGAGAGAGAGAGAGAGAGAGAGAGAGAGAGAGAGAGAGAGAGAGAGAGAGAGAGAAAGAGAAGATAAAGTCCGAGTCCAGCTCTGTGTGTTTGGCTCTGCTCTCTAACATCATCATTAGCACATGAGGGAGACCAGGCCCCCCCGACCATGTGTGTGTGTGTGTGTGTGTGTGTGTGTGTGTGTGTGTGTGTGTGTGTGTGTGTGTGTGTGTGTGTGTGTGTGTGCATGTGTGTGTGTGTGTGTGTGTGGTAGTCTGTGTGTGTGGCGATTGATCCAAGAGTCCTCGCTGTCGGCCCGAATAACAGAAGGAAGGATGAAGCTCTGTGAATGGAGAGAGAGAGGGGGGGTGGGGGGGGGTGGAGAGACGAGAGGTTTTGCAATCCCCTCCACGATTTAGTTATTAAGTGTCTCAGTGAGTTTGTGTGTGGGGGGGGGGGATGTTTGTGGCTGTGTGGTCCTGGTTCCCTCGGCCGCTCGGCTTCCTACCGAGATGTGAAATAAATAGAAAAGAAATAATAAGCATCGAATCAATCTGAAGCGTTTGAAGTAAATATTCATTTTCATTACTTAGTAAAAGTATCAGTGACATTTTGAACATCCTACTTTGAGGGAAACATATTTATATTCAGGTTGATAATAACAGTTTTTACTGTAAAATGCTCTAATGTCTAGGAAACACATGACTGTCCTCAGAGTGTCCATCGCTGCAGCTCCTCTCTTCAGCCTCTGTCTCAAACACACGTCCTTCATAACAAAAAATATCATATTTCTAATTTAAAACTAAATAGAAAAAGTTGTCACCACTTTCTGACACATGATTGTGTTGTTCGTCCCAAAATGTCACTTTTGTTTCTTCCACATGATCTCAGCTCCACATTAGTTGAAGGTTTCTAGCTCCATGTTTAACTCACTCAAAAATGACTACCCTCTGTAAATTATATTATTAATTAATTATTATTGTGGCTGTGTGGTCCTCGTCAGGACGGGGATCGGTTCCCTCGGCCGCTCGGCTTCCTACCGGCTTCTCTCCAGATCGAGAAACCCTCACGTGGAAGAAACAGAGGATTCAGCGGAGGGAGAGAGAGAGAGAGAGAGAAACACGACACAGAAAAAGGGAGAAACCTTCTGAATTCCTGTAAATTGGTCTCTCTCTCTCTCTCTCTCTCTCTCTCTCTCTCTCTCTCTCTCTCTCTCTCTCTCTCTCTCTCTCTCTCTCTCGCCCTGCAAATAAAATCGCAGCGATTTCACGGTCTGGCCTGCCCTCAGTATTATTGAAGTAATACCCTGTTATTATTGAAGAGAGGGAGAGAGAAAAGCCAATGACTATTATCTTTATGTGGGTCCTTTAATTTTAATGCGCCACAGATTTATAGCTGGGCATTCCAGTGGGGAGGCCCCTCCCTGCTGTTAAAGGCGAGTGGGCGGGACCTGACCACAGCGCTCTCTCACTTCAGCCTCCTGACAAACAACCAGCGTCCTCACGTTCCCTCCAACACGCCGGCCTGCTCGCCGCTGTCACACGGCCCCAACGCCACCTCTGGCTCCTCCCATCAGAACACATCAACCTCCTGACAAACAACCAGCGTCCTCACGTTCCCTCCGACACGCCAGCCTGCTCGCTGCTGTCACACGGGCCCAACGCCGCCGCTGGCTCCTACCATCACAAAAACACACCAGCCTGCTCGCTGCTGTTACACGCATAGATAAGACTAGATGTCTCGTTCGACGGAGCCGGACATCAGCACATGGCGGCCATCTTGCTACAGGCAGCTCGCTCACCCATAACATTGTGATGGAATTGGTAAATAACCATAACTTGCTAAATTTTCAACCGATTTTTAAACGGTCCGGTTTGTTATAAACGTCAGAGATGTAGTTATGACACTGCATACTTATGAATAATTATGTTATTTTCTAAAAAATTTAATAATTTATGCAGTGTCATAACTACATCTCTGACGTTTATAACAAACCAGATCGTTTAAAAATCGGTTGAAAATTGAGCAAGTATATGGTTATTTAAAAAGTAAGTTCCACTACAACACAATGTTATGGGTGAGCGAGATGCCTGTAGCAAGATGGCCGCCATGTGCGGACGTTCGGCTCCGTCGAACGAGACATCTAGTCTTTATATATATCTATGGTCACACGGGCCTCCCATCACAACTCATCAGTTCTCCACCTTCGCTTCATTGTCGTGATTTCAAATCTCATGTTTCCTCCTCTAACCTCTCCTCACACCTTCATGAGACGTCCAGAAAAAGTGAATCCCTGAAAAACGCCGTGTTTCACGATGTCCTGTGTCCACATCGAGGTTTAATGAGTTCTTCCTTCAGGTTTCATTATAACTAATCCAGTAGTTTCTGCTTAATCCGGCTAAATAACAGACAGACAAAGACAAACCCTCCTCCTCCTCCTCCTCCAGATTCCTGCTTCTCGTGCCACCACTTCACAAAATGTCATGGGAATCAGTTTAGTGGGTTTTTGACATATTGTTTAACAAACAAACACACAAACAGGATGAGAACACATCCTCATGTCAGAGGTCAAATATAAAACCTACTACAATACATTAGGAGTTTTCATGTCTGTGCAATGACTTGTTTTGCATTTTCTAATTATCTCAGTTTAATCTTCATGTTTCCTCGATGTCTGACACACAAACAGTTCTTCAGTGTTTCCGTTTGAATCCCTCTCTTCTACCATTAGAGCCTCGGCCGCTCTGAGGGATTTAATGAGCTGGTTAAATAGTGACGAGGTGTCAGACGAGGGTAAATAAGCCACTTCCTGGCAGACAGGTGGTTGGTGTTTCACCCATTAGGTCAAAGGTCGAGTGGACACACACACAGTTTGATGCCCTCGGCCTTGAGCAGGTTAATAGACTGTGACTCTGTGAAACACTTGTTCTCACCCGGGCTCGACCTGCAGCCCTGGCTACTGTGTGCTGGAGGTGCACTGGGTTACTGGTTGATTTATTAGATCTGTTGAGTCACACAAGGTCAGTGTCAGCCGCAGATGATCCTCAGGACTTAATATCTGATGCTGGGTGGAAGATTAAAGAATTAGGAAAAGCACTGGACTGACTAGAATCCACAAATGTTTCCTTATGTTGTAATTTAAAGGACTTCAGGTCAAAGACTTGGTCGTTGTGGATTTCATTGAGTTGTTTGAGATGAGTGCCTGTCTGCAGTCTTGATCAGGGGTCACTGTGCCCCATTAATCAGCTGTTCTGTCTTTCTCGTCAGGCACTCCACCGGCCGCCCCCGGTGCCGATGAAGGAGCACCGCCTGTCTCCGATGCGTGAGGAGCCGTTACCCCCCCCGGGGAACGAGGACTGCCCACAGAACCTGGGCTCAGGACCGGGCGGGTGTCCCGGGTCGGTCGGCAGCGCCGGGAGCAACAAGAAGCCACGATCACGCACCAAGGTAGAGTCCGGTCCTCTCTGCTCAGGACCCACGGAGGGAAAGTGTGTCTACAAGGTGTTAATGAATCTGTCTCTGGATCCTGTTAGATCTCCCTGGAGGCCCTGGGGATGCTGCAGAGCTTCATCCAGGACGTGGGCCTGTACCCGGACCAGGAGGCCATCCACACCCTGTCGGCCCAGCTGGACCTGCCCAAGCACACCATCATCAAGTTCTTCCAGAACCAGCGCTACCACGTCAAGCACCACGGCCGCCTGAAGGAGCTGTGTGAGGGGGCCGCCGCCAGCGGGGGGGTGGACGTCAGCGAGTACAGAGAAGAGGAGCTGCTGTCGGGCTCCGAGGACCCGGAGTCCAGTGAGGACGGCGCTGAGGACCTCTACCCGTCCACAGAGGGGAACGCCGGGAGCACAGGAGGTCTGAACCAGCCGTCAGCCTCCTCCGGCTCCGGCCAGGCGTCCTCAGGAGCCACCGGGGGTCAGGAGGACGGGAAGGACAAGGGACACAGCCGGCCGGGGGGGCACATGGCCCCCGGGAGCTCCTCCTCCAGTCCCAGAGAGCCGGCCGACTACCAGAGGTAGAGACTGACAAACAGAGAGGACAGGAGACGGGAGAGAGGGAGGAGAGTCCACGATGAACTGATGGAATACGGCTGCACAGAAACGTCTCAGTTGGTTCACATGACACAAGAAAAACCATTCGACTGAAATACTGCGACCGGACAGACTCGCTATCGTGACAATCCCAGATCACACATCTGTGAAAACCTGATGTGTGGAGTGAAATTACCTCAGCCAAAGACAGCAGGTTCACAACGTAACTGTGAAACAGCTTTTACACAAATGTTTAATCGAGTCGCTCCAGGCTTTTCTCAGCAGGTGAGACTCCTGCAGTTCAGGCCTCGGAGCGGCAAACAGGCACAAGCACCAAACCACACCCACAGAACTTTCTATCTATCAGTCAGAGAAGGCGTGTCCCTGCTCGTCCTCTCTGACGTCCCAGCTCCTCCCACAGGACGGGACCTGCTGATGGACATTAGACTGACAGGATCCCGGGGTCCTCTCTGACCTCTGGGATCCTACGAATCCTCAGGACACTGATGTTGCTAACGCTGTCGCCTGCCGCGGACTCGCTCTTCATCCTGCAGCTTCGTTTCATAGCGGAGGACAAAAAAAAAAAAGTGTAAGAAAAGGGAAACGCCCACCTGCCGTCCCGCCCTCTTCTCACCGCCTCACCCCCGAGTCACTACCGGTCCTACCAAGCACTTACTGTTCACAGAGACACTGATGTATTGTGGATGTGATGACCCCTGCCCCCCCCCTCCGTCTGGCGGGAGGACGGTGGACGGGAGGATGTGGCGCGTGGGGACGCTCGGGCTCTGAACCCTCGCCTGGCGCCGCCCGCACACGTGTGGCGAGGAGAAAAACGTCCAGAGAGCGAGGACAGAGCCGGAGATTCAGCAACCGAACAATCAGTCACTTTATGTGCGGTCGTCCAACCCGTCCACTCGTCCTCTCTCGCCCTCCTCCTTTCCCTCTCTCTAATTGGTGCCCACGGTCTTGTGTTCACCACACCTACCCGCACTTAAACTTCACCAACCCTATTTATTGCTATCTTTATCCATGATTATTATTATCATTATTGTTATTATTGTTGTTATTATGGTTAGAATTGCTGTCATCCTGTGCTATTTTTAGGTTTTATTTCCATGGTTTTTTAAATATCGGTTTTCCAGAACTGGGCGGTTGTTTGGGTAACAAGAGACATTAAGAGGACGCTGCCCTAAAAGACCAAGAAGAAGAAGAAGACGAAGAGGAAGAGGAAGAGGAGAGTGGGAAGAAAATAGTAAAGAAGCAGTTACTGAGTGTTACTGGGTAAAAAAAAGAATAAAGTCAAAAAAGTGTCATGCTGTATTCTGCCAGTTTTTTGTATTGTTCATTTCCCCAAAACTAGTAAATAACTTGTTGAAAAGAGAAAAAGTTGAATTAAAAAAGCGTAAAAACTGTACTTTTTGTTTTTGCTGCAGTTGATGACAATCGAATTCTTTGAGCCATGAAAGAAAAGTGGCAGGTTTGACTCTGTTCCTCACTTTTTAAATGTCTGTAAATACCCAACATGGGATTAATTATTTTATTATTATTGGTATACTTTTATTTCTTATTTTTGCAGGAGTCAAGTCTTTTGAGCCACTTTGCAGAAGGGTGATGTTTTTTTATTTTCCTCGTCTGGACGACTCAGTGAAGTCGCTTCATTTTCATCGTGTCAGGAAATTGAAATCACAAGAGTATTTAAAAAAACGGAAAAAAACAAAAAAAAAGCAAAAGGAATTGAAATGTCTTTATTTGTGTGTGTCCGGTGCAGTTGTGTGTACGTTTGTGTATCGATGTGTGATGGATGGACGGCTGCTACGCTCCAAACAGATTATTACTCCGATTCACTTGATGATAACTGTGCTTCTTCTTCTGTGTGACAGGAATCAGGGTTTGACTCAGATGCAGTTCCTACGAAAACTTCATTCATCCAGTGTTGAAGTGAATTAAAATTTGTGAATTTAAAAAAAAAGAAAAGAAAGAAATCTCCTGCTTTTTATTTCACTTTTATGGATACACACACACACTCACTCTCACACACACACACACACACTTGTGCCTGGGCCAAGTCGGCGTCCAAGCCAATCAATTACAGGTCTGTGCTAAGGGGCTGAGGTTTCTAATAAATGTGTGAGAGTGACAGTAATTCACACAGAAATGCAGACTCCGTCCACACCGACACATTTCACTTTTACAACACGTCTGTTGCTACATTTACGTTTTGGCCGTCGCTCGACTCCTGAGGTTTTAATCCTCTAAACTCAGGATTGTAAAAAACTCCACTTGCAGAAATCCCGGCTTTCACTTTCCACCGTCGTTGTTTCTCCTTCGGCGTATTTTCTGTAACTCAGAAACCGCAGAGTAGATAATCTACTTCCCATCTACACCACGTGACCACTGCACGGTCATGTGACATATGTTGGTACATGAATGGAGATGATTTCTGTTAAAATGCTCATCTGGACAGAGATGGTTACAGTTAATGATTAAACCTCAACTTATCCCCTTTTTCTTGAGAGTAATTTCTGCAGCTCTCCTTTGACAAGTACTCAGATGCTTTACTTAAGTAAAAGCAGCAGCGTATCAATGTAAAACTACTTTATTACAGTTAAAGTCCTCGTGTTTTTAAATGAAAAAGATTACTCTGCAAAGTAACTAGTAGGAAAAATGCTAATATTATAAAGTAGCCTGAAATGTAAAGTACAAGCATCTTAAAGAGTAAATGTTCCAGTTATGAGCAGTGGACATGTAAAGTGTTCAGAGAGAAATCCGTCTGGCTTATTCAGGTCAAATCGTTTAAGGCAGTAATTCTAAAAATATTCTATATTTTTCTTACAGTCAACAAATCCCATGAAAAGACAAACAGCTGGACGCTGCAGTTTGTGGTAAACGTTTCAGGAAGAAGTCTTGCATTTGTTCTATAACAGATTTTATATATTTAAAGCAGCAGGGCAGCGACGAGTCGGTTTAAAATAAACTAAATATGTGTTTTCAAGCGAACACAATGGAACTCTGTGGCTTTGGTTTCACAATAATAACAACTAAAGGACTAATTCATCAGTTTTGGTCTATTTTATTGTATTTGAAGACAATAAGAAAAATACACAATATAGTCCGACTTGTACTGTAAAGTAAAAACAACGTGACCAATGGAGCTTTGACTTCAAGCCGCCCAACAAATAAGAAGAATAAAAACCGTCTGTTTCTCTGATGACTGAAGAATTAACAGAAAAGAATATTTAAGTGGTTCCTCAAGTTCTGGCTCGACTCTTTGTCTGTGTGTGTTTTTTTTCCTTTTGTCATCATTAGTCATCGATTAATGAAACACAGATATTAGTTCAAAGAACGGCCAGAATCATGACTCATGTTTAAGAGAACTGATCTAAAAACAGGCAGAACTAAAGGAACTGAGATCACACAACTCTGATGTCCTGAAGCTGTCGCGACACTGTGGTTCCATAAAAGATCGACACTAATTTGTTGTGTGTTCTGTGTAAATAATAATTCGACCTTACACTGATGCAGCGTCTTGTTTCTCACTCCACCACAACATCCTCGGCTGGCAGCGACTTTTATTCATTTTTATGACACAAGTTTCAGAGACGCCCTGAAATAATATTCAGCTGAAAATCCAAAAGACGGTAAATTGTAAAGTTCCTGTTTGACCCCGGCCTGAACCAAGTCGAGAGACGCAGACGCCAAAAGGTTGTTCGCCGGAAAAAAGTGAGTCTGGCTCGACTTTGTGTGGCAACGCTACACAATGTCGTCCCTCAAGACTCAACACACAAGCTCACATTCCTGACGCATTACACTTGGAGCTCCGTCCATTAGCTTCACTTGTATTTAAAGGTCTCTGGAGCTGATCCCAGCCGACACTGGGCGAGAGGTGGGCGTCGCTCTGGACGGGTCAGCGGCGCCGTGCAGGGCCAACGTGTAAAGACAAACCACCAGTCGGGCTCTAAAGGCAAGTTAGAGCCTCCAGTGAACTTATACTGCGAGTTGGCGAGTGTTGGAAGAGTGTTCCCGAGGCCAAAGGGACCCGGGAGGCCCCAAGTTGAATCAGGCCAAAACCAAACCACTTCAATCTTCAGACGATTCTTTTAGTATCCAAATTATTAGCAAGATTCATACTATGTGAACACATAAGTAAAATAAAACTACATATATATCGATGTTCTGGTTTTGACAGTGTCTAAGTCTTGTGTTCACAGACAATCATACGATTTAACTGGGTTCTCAAAAAGTTTCACCTGATCCAAGAGAAGTGAAGAAGTTTGGATGAGACGTGAAACTGTCCAGTTGCATATGAACACTTCTACAACCCCTGAAGATCTATGCTGACCTTTTAACCTTGTTTCCCAAGTGGACTATGGCGCCATCGTCCCAGTATGATGAACCCTAACTCATCATAGTGTCGATCACATGACCTGTTGCAGCTCGAAAGTTAAAAACTAAAAGACTTTCAGAAACTACAGAGACAACTGAATCAAGACGGGTCATATCTCACATTTCAAAGAGACGAGTCAATCAGGAATATCCATAAAATCAACTGATCTCACCAGACACACACATACACTCACACACACACACACACACACACACACACACACACACACACACACACACACACACACACACACACACACACACACACACACTTCTGTCTCCGTAATGAGTTTCAACTCTGATGGGATGTGGCGGTGCAGAACAATCTCTGTGTTTAACCTGCCACTAGGAGTTGGGTCAAGTGTTTTGTGTGTGTCAGTGTGTGTCAGTGTGTGTGTGTGTGTGTGTGTGTGTGTGTGTGCACGTGGGGCCTCCTTCACTAAACAATAGAGCCTAAGTGTGATGAGCTGGAGGCTGGAGCTCGTCCTGCAGAAGCGTTTTCTACTCGTCTGAAGACAATCAGCTCGTGCTGCGACTCTTTCACTGGGAGACAATTATCCCTGCTGTGCCCCCCCCACCCCCCACCCCCCCTTCTTCTGGAGGGTAGAACTGAGCTGACCGGGCTGCAAGAAGATAGAAGAAGAATCTATGTGCGCTCCTTGAAATGGAGCAGATATCAAACTTCTCTTAATTTCACTAATATTTGCATCTCTCTCTCTTGTGTCTGTCCTGGGAGAGGATCCCTGTCATGTGACTCTGTCCTGGTAGAGGATCCCTGTCATGTGACTCTGTCCTGGGAGAGGATCCCTGTCATGTGACTCTGTCCTGGGAGAGGATCCCTGTCATGTGACTCTGTCCTGAGAGAGGATCCCTGTCATGTGACTCTGTCCTGGGAGAGGATCCCTGTCATGTGACTCTGTCCTGAGAGAGGATCCCTGTCATGTGACTCTGTCCTGAGAGAGGATCCCTGTCATGTGACTCTGTCCTGGGAGAGGATCCCTGTCATGTGACCCTGTCCTGGGAGAGGATCCCTGTCATGTGACTCTGTCCTGAGAGAGGATCCCTGTCATGTGACCCTGTCCTGAGAGAGGATCTCTGTCATGTGACTCTGTCCCGGGAGAGGATCTCTGTCATGTGACTCTGTCCCGGGAGAGGATCTCTGTCATGTGACTCTGTCCCGGGAGAGGATCCCTGTCATGTGACTCTGTCCTGGGAGAGGATCTCTGTCATGTGACTCTGTCCTTGGAGAGGATCCCTGTCATGTGACTCTGTCCTGAGAGAGGATCTCTGTCATGTGACTCTGTCCTGGGAGAGGATCCCTGTCATGTGACTCTGACCTGGGAGAGGATCCCTGTCATGTGACTCTGACCTGGGAGAGGATCCCTGTCATGTGACTCTGTCCTGGGAGAGGATCCCTGTCATGTGACTCTGTCCTGGGAGAGGATCTCTGTCATGTGACTCTGACCTGGGAGAGGATCCCTGACATGTGACTCTGACCTGGGAGAGGATCCCTGTCATGTGACTCTGACCTGGGAGAGGATCCCTGTCATGTGACTCTGTCCCGGGAGAGGATCTCTGTCATGTGACTCTGACCTGGGAGAGGATCTCTGTCATGTGACTCTGTCCTGGGAGAGGATCCCTGTCATGTGACTCTGACCTGGGAGAGGATCCCTGTCATGTGACTCTGACCTGGGAGAGGATCCCTGTCATGTGACTCTGTCCTGGGAGAGGATCCCTGTCATGTGACTCTGTCCTGGGAGAGGATCTCTGTCATGTGACTCTGACCTGGGAGAGGATCCCTGACATGTGACTCTGACCTGGGAGAGGATCCCTGTCATGTGACTCTGACCTGGGAGAGGATCTCTGTCATGTGACTCTGTCCCGGGAGAGGATCCCTGTCATGTGACTCTGTCCTGAGAGAGGATCCCTGTCATGTGACTCTGTCCTGAGAGAGGATCCCTGTCATGTGACTCTGTCCCGGGAGAGGATCCCTGTCATGTGACTCTGACCTGGGAGAGGATCCCTGTCATGTGACTCTGTCCTGGGAGAGGATCCCTGTCATGTGACTCTGTCCTGGGAGAGGATCCCTGTCATGTGACTCTGACCTGGGAGAGGATCCCTGTCATGTGACTCTCTCTCTCTCTCCTGTTAATAGTGTTTATTTGGTCGTTTTCCTCTCGTTGATTCTTCAGAACCGAGGATTTCTCACCTTCTTCAGATCCATGAGACAAACTATGATTTGTGAATCTGGGCTAAACAAACACAACTTGATAGATTGATTGGAGCTCGTGGATATTATTGTCAGATCTGTCGTCTCGGTCGTCTTCTCCACATGAATCATCCTCTCAGAGTTTGTGTTTGTGCTCGGAGACGCTTGTTTAATTCCGTTCAAAGACTTCCAGACGATTCCAGAGCTTGAACAATGTTGTGCATTGTGTATAAACTTGAACAGGGCTCGGTTTGAGGGGGGGGGGGGGCAGGCTGGGCCCAGTCAACCAAGTGGCCACAGGAACCAAATATTGCTTAATTTGAACATGTACGCAATCAAAGGAAAACCAGGGAACGGAAAAAAATCCAACCCCCGAGAGACTGTTTGAGGAGAAATTTACTGGAAACTGAGGATGACAATGCAGCTTCCTGTGTTTATACAGTAGAATAATATGATTTTAAATGCACTATTACTAAAGACGTCTGCGATGGATGTTCCAGGAAATTAAAAAAGCAACTGCTGGGTTTTCATTTGAACGTCCCAAACTAATCAGCCTCAAACCCAGTGGAGAGAGAAGAACATTATGCAGCATAAAGATAATAAGTGGCCAACAACTCGATCTGAGCCGTGATGATATTCATATCTGCAAATTCCTCTGCACCTGAAACGTTATTAGTAAAATAAACTTCATCAGCCCGTCGCTCGTGTTCCTCAAAACTGATCAACACGTTTTCCTCTGAATGATCCAAACTCATCAGCCGGAAATATTATGCGACAACAACTGGATCTGAATGGAAATGTTTCCGTCTGAATGTTATGATGAAGAAGTGATTTTCTCCAGTAATAATATTCGCTGCTGCTTCACTAAAATTCACATTACGTCTATAAACGTGTTTGTTGAGAACACGACAGGAATATCTGATTGTGCCTCTCGTTGGCATCACTTTCACCCGGGCTTCCTCGCCACGCCGCCCCCCCCCCCCCCCCCCATCGCACTCCAACACACGCTGCAGCCTTGTGGTGAGCACCTCTGGTTTTCATTCAGCACCCCCCATCCCCTTTGCCTTCCACCTCATCCCTAAATCTCCTAATTCAACTCATTATTCGCTCAATTGGTGGGCTTTAACCCCCCCCCCGCCTCGGGTCCTATAGAGCTGGTAGTCATTAGCAGACAGGATCTGTGACAGAGCGGAGCGGTGGGGGGGGGGGGTAGCAGGCCCAAACGCCCCCCCCCCCCCCCCCCCCGAGGAGCCTGCAGGGTGTCGCTGCAGTGAAACACCTCCCAGTGTGAACCAGTGGCTCCTCTTGGATGGGAGTCAGTGGAGCCGGGTGGGGACAGAGTGGAGCCGGGTGGGGACAGACACGCAGACAGACAGTAAAACACAAGGGGGCGGGGGGGGGGGACCACCCAGAGCTCTGTGGTTCTCAGAGATGCGAGCGCAGAGCATCCGCCCGGCTGAGGGATTCAGGGAAGTCTCAGAGGAAACCAGGGACTCTAATTTGAACTTGTATTGAAATGATTTTATTTTGAAGCCAAATTAAGGTTTTATTTATAGTTTTATCTACAGATCTGTGAAAGGACAATAAAACCAAAGTAAGGATGCGTTCAGAAATCAGATTAAATCGATAGTTAACTTCACATAAAGTGCAGGAGAGGGGAATAAAACCCAAAGACAATAAATCAATCTTGTGTATTAAAGCAATAACCTTTGCAAAGAATTACATCTGAGACGTGATTGACAGCATTTTGATATGAACCAGTCAATTGTCATCAGATGATAGAAAATTTAAATTGCATTATTACAATATATAAACGTTATATACATATATGTATGAGTGTGTGCAGGGTTTGCATCGCCCCTGTGAGGATCTTTCGTTTGACCTTGAGGACGTGAGAGTCTGAAGCGTCTTTTCTCTCTCGAATAAAAGAAACTTTCAGATTGTTGTTGCCTTCGCTTCTGTGTGTGTGTGTGTGTGTGTGTGTGTGTGTGTGTGTGTGTGTGTGTGTTTGTGTGTGTGTGTGTGTGTGTGTTTGTGTGTGTGTGTGCATGTGTGTGTGTGTGTCTCTCTGTGTGTGAGGGTGAGAGATTGACAGGTGTCTGGTGCCCAGGGCCCCTCAAACAGCTGTGAGGGCACCACTGCAGGGTATTAGAGCTGATAGAGGGATGATTAGAGAACATTAGAGGTGACGGAGGGGAGGGGGGAGAGGGGGGGGGCACAGCTGTTGCTGCTAACTATTATTACCCACAATGCAGCACCAGAGGGGTGGCTCTCTGCGGGGGGGGCTCACACACCTGTGGCCTCCTGCTGTGAGTCACATGTGCAGATGTGAGTCACACATTACCTGATGTTCACCAGTGAGAGAAGCAGGTTGGTTCATGTGAAGACAGAACCACAGACAGAAACACAGACAGAACCACAGACAGAACCACAGACAGGACCACAGACAGGACCACAGACAGAACCACAGACAGAACCACAGACAGAACCACAGACAGGACCACAGACAGGACCACAGACAGAACCACAGACTGAACCACAGACAGGACCACAGACAGAACCACAGACAGAACCACAGACAGAACCACAGACAGGACCACAGACAGAACCACAGACAGATCCACAGACAGAACCACAGACAGGACCACAGACAGAACCACAGACAGAACCACAGACAGAACCACAGACAGAACCACAGACAGATCCACAGACAGGACCTCAGACAGGACCACAGACTGAACCACAGACTGAACCACAGACTGAACCACAGACTGAACCACAGACAGGACCACAGACTGAACCACAGACAGGACCACAGACTGAACCACAAACAGGACCACAGACTGAACCACAGACAGGGCCACAGACAGGACCACAGACTGAACCACAGACTGAACCACAGACAGGACCACAAACTGAACCACAGACAGAACCACAGACAGGGCCACAGACAGATCCACAGACAGGACCACAGACTGAACCACAGACAGGACCACAGACTGAACCACAGACAGAACCACAGACAGGGCCACAGACAGATCCACAGACAGGACCACAGACAGAACCACAGACAGAACCACAGACAGAACCACAGACAGAACCACAGACAAAACCACAGACAGAATCAAAGACAGGACCACAGACAGAACCACAGACAGAACCACAGACAGAACCACAGACAGGACCACAGACAGAACCCCAGACAGAACCACAGACAGAACCACAGACAGGACCACAGACAGGACCACAGACAGAACCACAGACAGGACCACAGACAGAACCACAGACAGAACCACAGACAGAACCACAGACAGGACCACAGACAGGACCACAGACAGAACCACAGACAGATCCACAGACAGAACCACAGACAGGACCACAGACAGAACCACAGACAGAACCACAGACAGAACCACAGACAGAACCACAGACAGATCCACAGACAGGACCACAGACAGGACCACAGACTGAACCACAGACTGAACCACAGACTGAACCACAGACTGAACCACAGACAGGACCACAGACTGAACCACAGACAGGACCACAGACTGAACCACAAACAGGACCACAGACTGAACCACAGACAGGGCCACAGACAGGACCACAGACTGAACCACAGACTGAACCACAGACAGGACCACAAACTGAACCACAGACAGAACCACAGACAGGGCCACAGACAGATCCACAGACAGGACCACAGACAGAACCACAGACAGGACCACAGACAGGACCACAGACTGAACCACAGACAGGGCCACAGACAGGACCACAGACTGAACCACAGACTGAACCACAGACAGGACCACAGACTGAACCACAGACAGAACCACAGACAGGGCCACAGACAGATCCACAGACAGGACCACAGACAGAACCACAGACAGAACCACAGACAGAAACACAGACAGAACCACAGACAAAACCACAGACAGAATCAAAGACAGGACCACAGACAGAACCACAGACAGAACCACAGACAGAACCACAGACAGGACCACAGACAGAACCCCAGACAGAACCACAGACAGAACCACAGACAGGACCACAGACAGGACCACAGACAGAACCACAGACAGGACCACAGACAGAACCACAGACAGAACCACAGACAGAACCACAGACAGGACCACAGACAGGACCACAGACAGAACCACAGACAGAACCACAGACAGGACCACAGACAGAACCACAGACAGAACCACAGACAGAAACACAGACAGGACCACAGACAGAACCACAGACAGGACCACAGACAGAACCACAGACAGAACCACATACAGGACCACAGACAGAACCACAGATAGAACCACAGACTGAACCACAGACAGAACCACAGACAGGACCACAGACAGAAACACAGACAGAACCACAGACAGAACCACAGACGGAATCTCAGACAGATCCACAGACAGATCCACAGACAGAATCACAGACAGGACCACAGAGAGAACCACAGACGGAATCTCAGACAGATCCACAGACAGATCCACAGACAGAATCACAGACAGGACCACAGAGAGAACCACGGACAGAACCACAGACAGGACCACAGACAGAACCACAGACAGAACCACAGACAGGACCACAGACAGAACCACAGACAGAAACACAGACAGAACCACAGACAGAATCACAGACAGATCCACAGACAGATCCACAGACAGAATCACAGACAGGACCACAGAGAGAACCACGGACAGAACCACAGACAGGACCACAGACAGAACCACAGACAGAACCACAGACAGAACCACAGACAAGACCACAGACAGGACCACAGACAGAATCACAGACAGGACCACAGACAGGACCACAGACAGAACCAAAAACCAGGACTCTCTCCTGCTTTAATGTTCTTCTTTTCGCTGTTGAGTGTTTTGTAATCACTGGTTTAATCAGAGTTCACCACACGTGATCCAATGATGTCCTGTTAGCTGGAACAAGTGATGGAGGCAGGAAGGGACTGAAAGGGAGACATGTGACTCGTCCTTATGTCCCGATGTCCTGATGTCCTGATGTCCTGACTCGTCCTGATGTCCTGATGTCCTGATGTCCTGATGTCCTGATGTCCTGATGTCCTGATGTCCTGATGTCCTGATGTCCCGATGTCCCGATGTCCCGATGTCCTGACTCGTCCTGACTCGTCCTGATGTCCCGATGTCCCGATGTCCCGATGTCCTGACTCGTCCTGACTCGTCCTGATGTCCCGATGTCCCGATGTCCCGATGTCCCGATGTCCCGATGTCCCGATGTCCCGATGTCCTGATGTCCTGACTCGTCCTGATGTCCTGATGTCCCGATGTCCCGATGTCCTGATGTCCTGACTCGTCCTGATGTCCTGATGTCCCGATGTCCTGATGTCCTGATGTCCTGACTCGTCCTGATGTCCTGATGTCCTGACTCGTCCTGATGTCCTGATGTCCCGATGTCCCGATGTCCTGATGTCCTGATGTCCTGATGTCCCGATGTCCTGATGTCCTGACTCGTCCTGACTCGTCCTGACTCGTCCTGACGTCCCGATGTCCCGATGTCCCGATGTCCCGATGTCCAGATGTCCCGATGTCCCGATGTCCCGATGTCCTGATGTCCTGATGTCCTGACTCGTCCTGACTCGTCCTGATGTCCCGATGTCCCGATGTCCCGATGTCCCGATGTCCTGATGTCCTGATGTCCTGACTCGTCCTGACTCGTCCTGATGTCCCGATGTCCCGAAGTCCTGATGTCCCGATGTCCTGATGTCCTGATGTCCTGATGTCCTGACTCGTCATGATGTCCTGATGTCCTGATGTCCTGATGTCCCGATGTCCCGATGTCCCGAACTCGTCCTGACTCGTCCTGATGTCCTGAACTCGTCCTGATGTCCTGATGTCCTGATGTCCCGATGTCCCGATGACCCGATGTCCTGATGTTGTGATGTCCCGATGTCCCGATGACCCGATGTCCTGATGTTGTGATGTCCCGATGTCCCGATGACCCGATGTCCTGAATCGTCCTGATGTCCTGATGTCCTGATGTCCCCGAGGAAACTCGACGTGGAAACAAACAACTGAACAACAGCAGACTTTCAATTAGACGAACGTCACCGTGGAGATAACGAGCCCTTGTCAGGACGGAGCTTGTCTCCGAGTCCTCGGTGACTCGGGACATCTCGAGTTGACACTTTCAGACGTTGCTCTGGGAGACGCAGCGAGGACGAGTGGAAACCGCACTCGTGTTTGTTTGTCTGTTTGATTGGACGTGTGTGTTTGAGAGAGTGAATTAATTTGGAGTGAGTCTCAGTTTTGGTCGTGAAGACGCTGAATTAAAAATGTCCCGGGCCGCACCGGGTCAGATTTGTCTCTTTCAATCCGTCTCTTTGTCAGGAAGGATCTTCAATACGAGAAGGCAAACAGATGCTGTGATTAAAAATAAATCACACTCAGCATTTCTCTAAACCCTGGAATAACTAATCTGGACTGGGACATGAAATATACATGAGGGCAAATGTAATGATTTCATCCATCAAAGGATTTACTTAAACACTTTACAGCAGAGTCTTGTGCTCGATGTTCCACCGCGTCGAGGCAATGATGGAGAGAATATTAGTTTAAAGGGTCAACGGGGGGGGGGGGGCGGGAGCCGCTCAGTGTTTATCTGTGGTTGTTTAATAGCTTTGATAAACAGATCGGGATGAAATATGCTGATTGTTAAACTTCATTTTCATTCATTAAACCAAACAAACGACAGAAACTGGGACACAACATCTGAATGAAGGTGGAATTCTCTGGTTATTGTCTTGTTGTTAAAACTGGTAAAATGTGACTGAAACAATATTCAGTTATCAGCAGTGTTGACTGGAATCTTCAGTAGATAAATCACTGCAGCTCTGATTGGTCACATAGATCTCGAGGGAACATATGACCATGATTTTAATAAAGTAAAAATCTGATGATCTATGAATTCATGAAGTCTTGTTTGTTCTGATTGTTCTATTCAAGGATCGAGCAGCGAGCATCAGACGCCATGAGATCCGCCCTCACTCCCCCGTGACCCCTCCTCTCCCCCCCAGGCGCAGCCCCCCCCCCTCGTTGGACGGGGGGGTCCGAGCGGACGCAGGCCAGGTGTGTGTTGGGCACAGCAGCCCGAGGCCGTCCCCGGGCGGCGGCCTCCGGCGAGCCCGGCGCTGATGCTTCCTGACAGAGACGCCGGGTGCGACTGCTGGAATGAGGCAGCGATGAGAACAGCAGAGCGGTTGAGCGGAGACAAACCTCAGTCTCAGTCGTGGTTGTCGTGCAAACACAAAGTTAATAACACAACACGTGGACAGCAGCGTGATCGGGTGTGAACGTTCAATCCTGACGAGAAACAAGATTAACCCGAGTTCCATCGATTACACCGGCTGACAGGTACACACGTGGGTTGTGCTCCGACATCACCACCAACTTGTACGGCTTGTGAAATGTGGCACTCTCTGTAATGAGAAACATCACAGGCCTCACAGGCAGCGCTCGCCATCCGGACGCCATCTTGGCTAAGTCTCAGGAAGAAGACCCGGCTCATGTCAAACCGAATGAGGACAGAGTAAAGGCTGCTCTTCATCTCAAGTCAAATCTGCAATAACAGCTTTAAGAGTTCAGTGACTTTTTCCTAACAAATAAAACTTCTATTTCACATGTACACAAGTTTGCTGATGTCACGACAAACACGTGATTGGTTTGATTTTCTCCCGTCCTGCTGCTACTAAGCAGCTGATTGGTCCATCGGGGGGAGTGACAGAAGAAGAGTCACACAATCACCAAGTTTATCGCTCTGAGTTCCTGTCGATGGATGAACTTTAGCCTGTACTTTGCATTCATTTCATCTGTATTTATACGTCTTCTGAACGCTTTTGATCGGGTATGGATGAAGTGGAGCAGTACCACAGACAATCATAGGGGGCAGTGTAGCGAATAGATCAAGCGAAACGACGATAGGACACGAGAAAGTAATTTCAACAATGATGGAACTTTTATTTTTAGACTTTGCAGGTTGATAAGAAACTACAATATGATGTTACTTCGTCCGAGCATCAGAACAAACGACTGCTTTGCCTCTTTTTTTGTCGAGTCAGCAGAACAGTTTGAGGATATTGTCTCTAAACCTCTTTCAGAATCAGAATCAGAATCAGAATTCTTTTTATTGCCACGTATATTTGCATATATTGGAAATTGACATGGTGTGTTTGGTGCACTGTACATAAAAACAAAACAACAATATATACAATAAGACAATATATACATTAAGAAACAATACGTTATGGAGATAAATTATGTGCGAGGGAAAGAGTGAGAGTCAGTGTGATGCAGGGTTGTGTAAATGAAACCCTTGTTATCAGGTGCTTGTGCTTTCCTCTCTTTCACTTGTTAGAAAGTGATGTTGTACACGATGATAACTAAACAACTCCCGACTCTAAATGCTTGTTGAGCCACAGACTCAGATTTACAGTTTTAACATTTAATCGTCTGAAATCGACTCTTCTCCTTCTCGTTCTTCTGATTCATCTTCACATTGGAGACGTGTTAGCAGCAGCGAGTGGTCAGTCAGTAACTCTCCTCCTCATCGGGTGTGAATGAAGGCTGTGGACTCTCATTAGGCATTAACTGCATCAGTGGCCTATTGAGCAGCGGGTTCTGGTTGAATGAGCGTCTGTCACTGATTCTCCGTGTGTCTGTTTATCTTCATACGTCCAAACGATCTCTCTCTGGATCGGCCGAGCAGCGCTGTCCCGTCACCTCTGGTCAGCAGCTATTCATTCAGAGCAAAGACAAACAGGAATCATTCAAATATTTACCACTGTGAAAATAAGTAATGAGCAGCACGGTGTGGGCGTTAATGCGAGTGTGTGTGTGTGTGCGTGAGTTTGCCCGAGTTTGTGCTTGTTAATGAACTAAACTCCGGATGAGCACGCAGCTTCTATATTGCATGCATCCTCCTCCCTGAGAAATTATCATTCACATCTTATCACGTACTTTTACTGAAGCGACAAACTCGCACACACTTGCAGACACTGGCGTGGGCTCACAGTGTATTCAATATTCATCACCACAAGCTGTCACATAATGGGGCTCAGTCCGTTGCAATCGGTAAACAGCTGACGGAGCAGTATTTCTCTCTCACACACACACACACACACACACACACACACACACACACAGACACACACAGACACACACACAGATAAACAACTCCTCTGCACTGGGGTTAGTCACCAGATGAGACGAGAGGAGCAGAAACTTACAGGAGAGAAGCTGCATGTCGTGATGAAACAGGACGAAGAGTCTGCATCTGCTTTTCTTTCTGCTCTTCTTCTTCAACATGTTTATCTGAATCAGTTTCTTTGTTCTTTGTCTTTTTACTTCTGCACCTTTAACATCTTCTCATGTAGGTTGTAGAGTTACAAGTTACTGATTAAAACACAAGTTACAGTTTAGAACCATAACAAACCTGAATTGGATTTATCCAGGATTCAATTCTTAACTGGACAATGTGTGTGAACTTCAAATCAGAATCAGAATCAGAATCAGAAGGTATTTATTGCCAAGTGTGTTTACACCTACCTGGAATTTGCTCTGGTTATTGGTGCAAACAATGAACATAGAAACATAAAAACACAATAAATACACCACACATAAGAAAAACAATAAAAAACAATATATATTTACTAACTATTTACTTCTTATTCCCTCACTTTTTCTAATATTTTTACAAAGTAGCATTCATTTAGACATAAACATATCTATATAAAAATATATAAAAGATAAAACATATAAAAAGTGAAGTAAAAAGTAAAATGCAAAACAGTGAACAGTGTCAAAATTGCAATATTGCAATATTAAATAAAATTGCAATATTAAACCTAAGAAAGAAAAGAGATGTTGTTTTGGGGCCTTATCAACAAATACAGATTCACAATTAAAAGAAGTGTTTTTCTTTCTATAACTAAACTTTCTACAAAAGTGAGACCACATCACTTAGTGGTGATTAGCACTGAATGAATGGGTGTGAATGGGTGAACGGCAAAACTGAAAACTAATTGAGTGGCCATCAAGACTGGGAAAGTTCCATTTAATTACAGACCATTCACTACTGCAGTAGATATTATTATTATTATTAATTTCCCTCTCTAGTGAATCACACAATTAAACTACACTATTAGGACTTAAACCACGTCACCACCACATCCTCATTTAGCTGATTCTCTCTCTCTTTCTCTTTCTCTCTCTCTCTCTCTCTCAATCTCTCTCTCTCTCTCTCTCTCTCTCTCTCTCTCTCTCTCTCTCTCTCTCTCTCTCTCTCTCTCTCTCTCTCTCTCTCTCTCCAACAGTAGAGAACAGGAGACGTTTGATTCCGTGTACGTGCTGAACCTCAGATCTCACCTCCGTGTATGAAAGGTGTATTAGCTCACCTGCCCAGCAACAATACCACCGGTCTCTACTGTCACGCTAAATTAGCCATCATTGGGCATGTGCACACACACATACACACACACACAAAGACACACACAGACACACACACACACACACACAGAGACTGGTGATTGGGTGATGGCGGCTGCGATACGCTGCCCTCCTGTCTGCCAGGTAACGATGCCTGTCTGTTGATGCCAGCCTGGATAACATTCACAGCTCCGCTCACAAGTCTTTCATCCGCCCCCCCACACCCCTGTCTGGAAAAGGACACACACACACACAGAAAGAGAACACAAAAATCTACATATTTCCTCTCATTTTGTTTGTGTTCTGGTTTTTTATCTCGTAAAACTGAGCTGATTCCAAGGAGGAGCATTTGGAATCGTTCCCTCTGTTTGTGTGTTTCTTTTTTCTCCTTGTGAGCAGCGTGAGTGTGTGAGTGAGTCATTGTGTCACAGTGGGCTTGTGTGAGTGTGTGTGTGAGTCCTTGTGTTACAGTGGGCTTGTGTGAGTGGGCTGTCCCAGTGCAGAACTGGGAACCAGTGCAGCCAGCAGATGATCTCATGGGCTGGAGCTCGGCCACATGTGACATCGGATCTGAAGCGAAGGTGAGAAGAGAGAGAGGGGGGGGGGGGCGTCTGGGTTTCTGCCCAACTCTTCTTCTGGCTTCATTTTATATTAACAACAGCACTGGTGGAATATAGGACAATATTTACTGTATTACTGTACAGACACGTGATTTGCCTCACTACAATTCAACAATACAATTCAAACATTTAAATATTCAGTCTGCTGCATCTATAGGAAAGTTGAAGATACTTTTAATTTTAAGACTTTATATTAAAAAACACTTCAAGCAGTTCCACCAAAACTTCTCTAATGGTTTAATTTAAATACGCAGGTATATGTGATTTGATTCTTATTTTTATTATTGTTATTTCTCTTATATTTACATTTCTTTCTTTGCTGTCAAAGCACTTTGTCAACCTTGTTTTTTAAAAGTGCTAAATAAAGTTTATTTTTATTATTATTATAATTAACCACCGAAACTACAGACCAGTTAAAACAGAGAAAGAATTTAAATTCTTAGAGAAATATTTATTGTTCTCTTTCCTACACAATAACTCCTCATGACAGATGTATCATGTGAGCGGTTGGAATGTGTGTAAAGACTTTAAATCAGCTGATATTAATAATTTTACAAAATAAAGGAGGTGTAGCTACTGAGAACAATCAGCTGAACTTCAGCTCATAGCTGGATCTTTCCACAACTTCCTGACAACCAACTCCAGCTGAATGAGGATGAAACTGTAAATATCAGATATGAAATTAATTAAAAAGTTGTACAAATGAAATGATGATGATGAGTTGACAGATTTCCTCGAGGCCCCCTAGTGGCCAAAAGCCTCAGTGAGTTCCACCGGCTCCTCCTCTGTAGAGATGAATATTAACAGACTAATAAAGTGATTTTATTTTAATGTTTTTTCCAGAATGTGTATTTCTCCCCGGCGCCTCAGCAGCTCAGACGCTCTGGTCACTAATGTGTGTGTTTGAAGCCAAGTGCGGAAATCCTAATTGGACCTGGTCTCTCTTCCTTCCCTCTCTTCCTTCCCTCCTTCCCTCTCTTCCTTCCCTCCTTCCTCGTTCCTTCTCCCTCTCTGCTCTACCTGCCACCGTGCCACCTTACTCCCTCCCTCCTTCCTTCCCTCCCTCCCTCCTTCCCTCTCTTCCTTCCCTCCTTCCTCGTTCCTTCTCCCTCTCTGCTCTACCTGCCTCTGTCTCCTTGCTCCCTTGCTCTGTTCCTCTCCTCTCCTCCCTCTCTCCCTCCCTCTCTCTCTTTCCTCTAACTAGCCCGTGCCAGTCAGTGGGACCAGGCCCGGGCCTCCTCATCGCCCCCCCCCCCAGACAACTGCAAACAATTAGGTGAATTAGTGGCTCCGGCTCCAGCATCAGGAGGCCGGCTTGTTTATAATGTCATCGGGCGCAAGTCAAAACACTCGCAGCTCTGAGAGAAACAAGATGCGTCGGAGAGATGAAATCCAAACTGCCAGCCGGCTCAAGATATTAGGACTGTTTGTTTAATAGCGTGCGACCGAGTGGGTAAGAGCAGAAGGGGGGGAGGGGGGGGGAGGGAGGGAGGGAGGGAGGGAGGGAGGGAGGGAGGGAGGGAGGGAGGGAGGGAAAATAATAATAATGAAGAAGAAGAAACGAGGAAAGAAAACCGCATGAGGGGAAAAAATGAAGATGTATTAATTTTGATTTTTCACTTTTTTTGGGTCAAATCCATTCCACATTTTGGGAGTTAATGCATTTGATTTTTTCTTCTTTCTCTCCCTCTCTCTCTCTCTCCTTCCCTCTGCCCCCCCCTCTCTCCCTTCTTTCACTTAGCAGTGCTCTGGGAATTTCAAACGCTTGGATCTGTGCCGCCTTTCAAATTCATTATAAAAGCTTTTTGCTAACTAAATAGAGAGAGAGAGGGAGGGAGAGCGAAAGAAAAAAAAAACTGCCACATTCATCTCTTAGCCCCTTGTGCTGCACCCCCCCCACCCCCCCCTGCCCCCTGACAATATATAAATAAACTAGAGTGACCTGATTGAGATGTAAAAGGCAGCGAGTGAGCACTGGGACTCGTACGTTACCTCCCAACATTAACAGGAGTCTGCTCAGCCGACACATGGTGGTGGGAGTGTGGCCCCTGGGCAAATGCAGAGGTTAGAACTAATGCCCCCCCCCCTCCCTGGTTTAACCGCCCCGTGCCCACACCATTGGAAAGTGCAGCCTAGCGTTGGCAACGCCTCCTGGATCGTGGTGTCCATTAATGTAAAGAGTTATCATATTCACAACGGGTTTCCTGCCCAGATTCAGGCTGTTGAAGCGAATCCAGAGTTAGAACTGTAAAGTGAAGTTCTGTTGAATGAGAACATTTGATCTGCTGAGAGAAGTGAACTCGCTCCAGTGGAACAATGGGAACTCGAGGCCTGGTGTTTCTGACAGGACTGGGAACACTGGGAACACTGGAAACACTAAGAACACTGGGAACACTGAGAAACACTGGAACACTGGAACACTGGGAACACTGGAACACTGGGAACACTGAGAACACTGGAACACTGGGAACACTGGGAACACTGAGGAACACTGGAACACTGGGAACACTGGAACACTGGGAACACTGAGAACACTGGAACACTGAGAAACACTGGAACACTGGAACACTGGAACACTGGGAACACTGGAACACTGGGAACACTGGGAACACTGGAACACTGAGAAACACTGGAACACTGGAACACTGGAACACTGGGAACACTGGAACACTGGGAACACTGGGAACACTGGAACACTGAGAAACACTGGAACACTGAGAAACACTGGAACACTGGAACACTGGGAACACTGGGAACACTGGAACACTGGGAATACTGGGAACACTGGGAACACTGGGAACACTGGGAACACTGGAACACTGGAACACTGGGAAGACAGGGAACACTGGGAACACTGAGAACACTGGGAACACTGGAACACTGGAACACTGGAACACTGGAAAACTGGGAACACTGGAAACACTGGGAACACTGGGAACACTGTGGACACTGGAACACTGGGAACACTGGGATCACTGGGAACACTGTGGACACTGGAACACTGGGAACACTGGAACACTGGGAACACTGGGAACACTGGGAACACTTGGAACACTGGGAACACTGGGAACACTGGGAAAACTGGGAACACTGGAAACACTGGGAACACTGGGAACACTGGAACACTGGGAACACTGGGAACACTGGAACACTGGGAACACTGGGAACACTGGAACACTGGGAACACTGGGAACACAGGAACACTGGGAACACTGGGAACACTGGGAACACTGGGAACACTGGAACACTGGGAACACTGGGAACACTGGAAACACTGGAACACTGGGAACACTGGGAACACTGGGAACACTGGAAACACTGGAACACTGGAAACACTGGAACACTGGGAACACTGGGAACACTGGGAACACTGGAAACACTGGAACACTGGGAACACTGGGAACACTGGGAACACTGGGAACACTGGAACACTGGAACACTGGAACACTGGGAACACTGGACCAAACTGAAATAATTAAAAGTACACATCAAATTAATTCCTCCATAGGTATTAGTTTTTTTTTATCCCAATGATGTGTTTACGTGTTTGATAAGATTGCTTTTAAATATACAATCTAAATCCAAACAACAACAGAAGACCTTGTGAAGCAGCGTTGCATCATGGGAGTTGTTGTCTTCACTACAACCATCATCGATAAACCTCAACCTCACGTGACTCACACGTTCACAGAAGAGGGAATAAATCAAAGTTTTATTAACGTAGCAAACGACGGCGATGAATAATTGTGATTTATTACGAGCGACCAAAACAAAGAGCTGAAGGAAAAAATAACCAACTGGATCAAAATGACATCATTGACGCCTGGGATCATATTTGAGCTTAATCTTTTTGTAGGAAAAACCAACAGATTCATCTCCATCTATCATAACTGTTGCAGATACGAAGTCAGGTGTAAACACTCGTATGAGCAGAACAACTATTTGAAAGAGAGTTTGAGTTGAATAAACATTTAGCTGATTCTTTATTTAACCAAAAATCAGATCAGACAAAACAATGTTTAAGATAATTGATAATCAGAACTCTACTCTCAAACAATGTTTCTTAAAGCCCGAACATATGAAATCATGTTGAGCAGCGTGTAGATGAAAAGCCAGAGGAGTGGCCAGGCAGCGAGTGGAGATGGGTGGGGGGGTGGGGTGGGGGGGTGAGGCTGATAGCGCCCTGGCGATGATGGTCTCAGTGGAGCATCATTAAGCTGATGAGAATCACAACAAGGCAGTAATTGGTGATAAGCTGATGCATGGTGAAAGTGATCCAGAGCCAGGGATCCTGATAGCAGGAGGCCCGGTGCAGCTCGGGGGGGCTGGCAGACGAGTAGGGTCCTGGTCAAAGAGCATCGGTTAGAGAACATGACTGCACGCCGCCCGTCTGCTGGCTCGCTAATGCTCGCCGCGCCCGGTCGCTCCAGCAGCCAGACACACACACACACACACACACACACACACACACACACACACACACACACACACAGGCCCGGACCATCAGCCGCCAGGCCACGCAATCAGCCGCCTGCTATCAGCGCTCTAATTGGATCAGTGGCACGAATGTGATTACAGCAGGCGTATTTATTTACATAATAATTATTACCGCCCTCCCCAGAGGAGCCACGGGAGAACGCCAGGGTCTGGGGAGAGATGAAGGGTGGGATAGAGAGGGGGGGGCAGCAGGAAGGGTGAAGAGTCTTCCTGTTGAGAAAAAAGAGAATGATGGACAAACACAAGAAGAAGAAAAGTGAAGATTCATCACAGACACTAAAACGTGTCGAACATCTCAACAGCAGAAAGAGTCAGTGTGCTTTTATTTTCTTAATTCGATTCAACAGGAACTTTATTTTGAAGCAAATGTTTGACAAACATAAGTGTTGTTTCCTCCTGGAAATGAATGGACTTTATGACGCAAGTTTACAGCGAGATAAGATCAAGTTACTCTGCTCCAGCAACTTGATCAACGAAAAGATAATATTCAAACACACTGATTACTCTTCATCCTGAAACAAGTTTACAAATATTAGATAAAAGGGTTATATTTTAATAAAACAAGAGTCTGTAGTTTAATTTCTTCTTCATGGATCACTTCAGGACGATTCAGATGTTTTGCCTCACAAAGCTTCGGCACATTAAAATATACATTATGCATCAATGTTTCCATTTCCTCTGAAAATGTGGAGATTATTCATTAAATCTTAAAGGACAGGAAACGCCAGTTCATCTCGATATCTACAATTCCTGCCACAATTTAGAAATGCAGCCAAAATATCTCAGATTCAAACGCTGCCATGTTTTGCCAATTAGAGCTGCCGGATAAAAGTCCACTCGACCAATTAGGAGTCAGCTGTCAATCACGACGTGTCAACCTGTTTTATATCATGAAATAATCAATTAAAACCAACGTTTTTGGAAACATGAACACTTTATATAAGTGTGATATAAGAACTGAGACGTCCATGTCCCATCCACTAACACAGAGGCAGACAGTTTATGACCTCCGGCCACCAGGGGGCAATCAAGGTGTTTTGGCTTCACTTTGTGGGAGACGTCATGTCGTCCATCTTTAAAGCTTGAGTTCTGCAACTGTTCAGATCTGCCACTGACAGATGAAGCTGCTCTGAAATCCACGACTCGTTGTTTCAAACATAAAATATACATTTTGCATCAATGTTTCCATTTCCTCTCAAAATGTGGAGATAATTCATTAAATCTTGATGGACAGGAAACGCCTGTTCATCTCGATATCTACACTTCCTGCCAAAATTTAGAAATGTAGCCAAAATATCCCAGAATCAAACGCTGACATCTTGAATCAATTAGAGCTGCTGGTTAAAAGTCCCCTCAACCAATTAGGAGTCAGCTGTCAATCACAACGTTTCATCCAGTTTTTAAATTATAAATTAAAACCAAACTTGAGTTCTTGAACATATATTAGTGTGATATAAGAACTGAGACGTCCATGTCCCATCCACTAACACAGAGGCAGACGGTTTATGACGTGTAGGCTCCGGCCACCAGGGGGCAATCAAGGTGTTTTGGCTTCACTTTGTGGGAGACGTCATGTCGTCCATCTTTAAATCCACGTTGTTTTGAACATACGTGGATTTCGAGGTAATTCTGAATCTGAGCTCTGACAGAGAATCAGTTTCCTCGGCCGTATCCGACTCCATGAGCATCTGTGTGGTCTGAACTCAGACTAACCAGATTACGCAGGTAAGGAGAAACTGGAAGCAGCTAATCTGTCTGAACTCTCAGATGTCCTCTGTCCTCTCTGTCCCGGAGACAGACTCGCTCCTCTCGTCCCTTCCTTCCTTTCGTCCTCTGCACAAACTCACAGATGCACGAGCAGATTAATAAAGTGTCATAACCTTCCATAACTCCCGCCTCAGCGTGGAGTTCCCATTTCGCCAATGGCTAGTGACGCGATACGTCTTCACTGTTTGAACAGAATGTGCCCCCCCGAGAGTCTCTCCCCAAACCCAATCTAAATACAGCGCTCTGTTTCAATAACAGAGGCGGACAGACAGAGGGAGAGAGGGAGTGGGACAGACAGAGAGGGATGGAGGGACCCGGGGGACACCGCTGCGTTTACGTTTGCTGCCATTGAAGTTGTCCAAAGCCTGGCTTTGCTCGCCGCTTAATGGCGCTTAATCACGGCGCTCCTAGAATAGGCCATTATACCAGCGCCGGGCTCTAGGGTTACAAAGAGCCCGAGGGCCCGAACAACAGGGCTTTGTTAATAAGCTCTCATTAATCAGATCCATAACGGAAGCCACTGGTTCACCGGGCGGCACCGCGGTTGATAAATACCTCAGGAATAAAAAACAATTTACTCACCTTGTCTAAACCACAGTTGAGACGTGTGTACGTGTGTGTGTGTGTGTGTGTGTGTAAGTGTGTGTGTAAGTGTGTGTAAGTGTGTGTGTTAGCACTGAGGCTGGGTGGGACAGGAACCACGCAGGATGACTAAAGACACCCAGAGGACTAGTAGCAGCGCTGGTGTAAATATTCCTCAGCGTGTTGAAGATAGAGATTAATACCTTGCACTGATTATTACGGAGCTGAAACTGATTTGACTCCTTTTCAGAAGAAGCCTGTTTCAGATCCAAAGCTTCACACTGAGACCGACACACACAAGACACACTTACTGTCATCACCATCACAGAGGGGACACACACTGCTCATGCTCATGGGGGTAAATCAAATATCTGGCCACCCTGTCCTCTTGCATTTCCAGCAGATGTCATTGATCTACACTTCTCAGTACTGGGAATTAACTGGTCACTAACACAACAGTTGAGTCAACAGTTGAGTCTGAACTAGAGGCCGGAACCTAATGACGAAAAGAAAGTAAGAAATGTGCTTGGATATGCTTTAGTATTTTCCATTTTAACCATAGACATAGACTCCTGCATCTCCAGCACAAGTCATTGACCTACAGTGGAGTCGACAGATGTCTGAACTGGAGCCGGAACCTAATGACAAAGAAATGAACTTGAGGTTCGGTATTTTCCAATTTAACCATGGACATAGACTCCTGGACTCCCGGAAATTGAAGGACTCCCGGAAATTGAAGCCTGTGCTAAAGTGCTTGAAAGCTGCATTCTCTCCAACGGCCACCAAAGGGCGACTCCACTGCTTGATTCTATAGAAGTCAATGAGAAAACGACTCTACTTCTTTCATTGCATATAACTCGCGGCTTCAAACCAGCAGCTCACAAAACCAATGGGTGACGTCTCGGTGGATTTACACTAAACATAAATGTCTTTTCACGTTTAATGCTCATCTTTTCTACATAGTTTTTTCTGTAAGATAAATCTTTTCATATTTGCGAACATGACACCGATACGTGTGTGAACGGCTCATATCAGCTGATGTCATCTGTCTCTAATCTAAACAGCTGATGATTGTTTACTGCAGCATTTTGTTTTCTAATATCAAAAGATGCACAATTTTCCATGTCCACAAACTTTTCATCAGCCAGTTTCCTTGTCCCTCGGTTGTAGCGTTGCATGTTTGCGTGTTTGCGTGTCTCTACTCATAACTGCCACTCCTGTTAATCAGTTGTGTCTTTCTCATCAATCTCTACCTCCTTCACCCCCCCCCCACCCCCCCTATCTGTCTCTCTCCACTCAGCCAGAGACACAAGCAGGGCTCTTCATAGCAGATAAAGCAGCTAATTTCATTAATTATGTACCAATATGTTGCCGTGGATGTGTGCGTGTTTGCGTCTGGAGCGATGGGGAGGCGGGAGATGGTGGTGGGGGGGGGGGGGTGACTTGGCATCTGGTCCACTCTGGCATCCAGGGAACAAGGGAATAGGAAAGGAAGAAGGAAGAGACAGCAGAAGGAGAAAATTGAAAGGGGGACGAGGGACGAAAGAGAGGAAACAGCTCAAAGAGGGAAGGATGAGAGGAGTTACAGAAAGAACAACACGAGCCGATAGATAAACAGGAGGAGGACAGAGTGAAGGACAAGAGCAGAGACACCAACATGTGGAAGTGAATGATTACTGAACACTCACGTATATATACAGGATTGTGTATTTGTCGATGAGGTGCGACTTTTACGATCTGACTCTGAGCATTAGTTGTTTTTTTATGAGGTTTCATTGCTGCACAGGAGCTGAAACACCTGCTGCTTCACTCTGCTACACACAGGTCTCATACACACTGAGCTGGGTCACTCAGTCTGTAGAGCTGACAACTGATCGCTGCCTGGGAGAGGTTGAGAGGAAACTTTAAATATTGTTAATGAGCACTGCATTGTTCCAGGCAGCACGGTGGGCAAAGCAGGTAATTGTCTTCGGCCCAAAACTAAAAGGTTTCGCCAAAATCAGCCAATCACGTTAATCCAAAGCAATGACAAGTTTTTGAGTAGACTGCAATGACAGCATGGTGAGAAACCCCCCCAATTGAATATTTGCACTACTGCACAAATTGAACTATTGTTGTTTTATTTTTCTCTTCATCTGTAAAGATATATATTTAGATATATATATATTTTATTTTCTATTTTAAATTTTTGATATTCTATTTTATTCTATTTTATTCTATTTTATACTATTTATATTTCTATTGTATTTTTTTTGGTTGAAATGACTGAGCATTGCTTAAAGAGAGCCTGTGACACAAATATTTCATTGCCAGCGACTGCTTCATGTTATCTCTGTGCATCTGACAATAAAAAATCTTGAATCTTGAATCTTGAATCTTGAATTGAAGCCCGATGCATCAGTTTTAAAAGAAAACAGTAAGTTGCTCAAACTCTTCTTCTCCTCGATGTGTAACTTGTGTTCATAGTGTTGTTTGTGTGTCTTATTTCACAACTAAAGAGATGATGTGAGCGACAAACGGCAAATCTTGCAGTTGTAGAACGGACACTGCTCTAGTTACATTTAAAAAACAAATATGTGCAACATTTAACAAACAATTCTGGGAAATTATTCCAAAATACAAAAACATTATATTTTCTAACCTATGGCCAGCAACGTATCACAATTCATAATTTAACCACATCAGACCAAAAACAACCCAAACAACACGGAGCCTTGACTCTTCACTTCACCCTCACACTCGTCTTGCAGGATCACTGCAGCTGAGTGGAACCTGCCTCTGGGTTCTGAGGCTGCTCCTCCGTGAGTCCCTGACAGGTGCGTCCCTCACGCCTGGCTGCCTCCTGCCTCTTAGCTGCGTCTTTCTGCCTCACACAGACACACACAGACACACACACAGACACACACAGACACACAGACAGCAGCCTAATCAGTCGCGCTTCACGTCCAAACGATGGCACACAGGGCGAGCTGGGTAAATAGCGGAGGCACATGTGTCTTTGGTATTAATAGTAATTGTGTGTGTAAACTGTTTCACATCAACCCACTCTATTACAACAGCTGCCTGCAAATCACCGCAGGCTGAGGCAGCTGAGGACTTCTGTGTGTGTGTGTGTCTGTGTGTGTGTGTCTGTTTGTGCGTTTGAGAAGAAAAGCGCCTCCATAAGCACATCCCCATTTCAACAAAGGCCTATGGACTCATGAGACACATGTGCATTTTATTGACAGAGGTGGCCAAGTGCACTTTTATCAGATGATTATTGCCATTTCAATGGTTGATAAATAGAGGGTTTAACAGGCCGGATATTGGAGGGAAGCGACGGCCGTGGACGGGTGTGTTGTGTGGTGTGTTGTGTGACTGCTACACAACAGGACGGCCCAGGTTGTTAAATTGTACTCATAAGCCAGCAGTTAAATGTTGGTTAATGATGCGCCCAGAAACACGGAGAGACAGCCGGGCGACCTTTGGACTCTGCAGAGTGTCCTCAGGATAATCCCTGCTCGTAAATATCACCCGATGCACGTACACACATCCATGCACTCGCACACTATAAAGTGGCTGCACACACACACACACACACACATAAAGACACACAATCATTGGTTTCTGTCCCACTGTGCAGAGGTCCTGTGGTCCGTAAGGGTCAGTGGTGGTTGTTGCAGTCATGGCTAAGCATGAACACACACACACACACACACACACACACACACACACACACACACACACACACACACACACACACACACACACACACTCGCACACACACACACAGTCACAGACACACACCATCTCCACCGGCCTGGCCACAGACGCCTAGCCATGCCTCATGATTAGCATTGCCTGTCCCACGCTTTTGTTTTTGCTTTGTTTGTTTCTCGCCGCTGTGCAGAAATATTCCGGTGGAATCCGGCGTGATTGCAGCGTAGGTTAGCGACACCCATCTATTACAGCCGAGCGGCGCCTTGTATTTAGACTTGCCTCAGCGGCGGCTATATTTACCCGGGCACGCCGGCCTCGCCGGGGCCAGACGAGCGCGGCGCTTTACAGCCGAGTCGCCGCCGCCGCACACATTCCAACGGCCGTCACGACACACGTCTAAAAGCGTCCGGACACAAACACGCTCACAGACCCACACAGTGAGTCACTGTACATGTGAAAAGTTACATTTATATTTATAGATTTATTTAAGGACAGTTCTGAGGAATTCAACTTGAGTATTTACATTTTCACTAATGTTTAAATCAAAGTGATTCATGAATTTAAGATTCTCAGTGAATTCCCTGTTAGCTGTTACATTCTTAGTCCTGTTGTGTCTTTAATCATTTACTGTGTGTGTTTTTATTGGTTGTGTCTCTCAGTCGTCACTTTGTAATGTTTTCAGTTGTTTTGTTCTGTTCAGTAGTCGAGTTTCACTTTAAAATCATTTCCGGCCTCTTTCTTCTTGTTTGGAGTATTTTTATTTTCTATTTTTTGTGGATGTGGTAAATCTGCATTTCATTTTGTGTCTAGTCGTTTCTTCTTTGTGTCTCTTTGAGTCTGTTGAGGTTGTTCATCTCCTCGCAGTCGTTTTTTTGTGTCTGTTTGTGGCTGTTGTGTCTAGTTTTGCATCTCTTCTGTAGTTTTGTGTATTTGAGGTTGTTTGTGCCACATTAAGTAGTTTTGTGTCATTATAAGTCTTTTGTGGTATTTTTGCATGTGACTGTTGTGTGTTTTTTCTTCTCTTTACAGTTGTATGACTGATAATCTAATTGAATAAATCAACAGTCTCTTCACACAGATGTTCAGGTGCAGGAACTCTGACCTCTGGATCTCCTGGGTGTTTTCATCTGAATACTCTATTTTACTTTTGTCATATTTTTATGAGCATGTGTGTAGAGTTCTGAAGGTTGATCTCATGACAGATGAGGAAACAGACCTCGGAGCAGTTTTTGTTGCTAAAGAGCGTTTGTGTTCCTGCACGTCTCCGTAGCTCGGCTCCATTATCGCCTCACACAACACAACACTACACAACCCAACACAACCCAACACAACCCAACACAACACAACCCAACACAACCCAACACAACCCACAACACAACCCAACACAACACAACCCAACACAATCCAACACACTCCTGTTTACCATGTTAGCAGGCGCTGATTCTCTGAATAATGCAGCATGAGGGGGAAGTTATGGAATGACTGGGACAGGGACCGGGACCGGGACCGGGACTGGGACCGGGACTAGGACCGGGACTGGGACTGGGACTGGGACTGGGACTGGGACTGGGACTGGGACTCGGACTGGGACAGGGACCGGAACTGGGACAGGGACCGGGACTGGGACCGGGACTGGGACTGGGACCGGGACAGGGACTGGGACTTGGACCGGGACCGGGACCGGGACCGGGACCGGGACTGGGGACTCGGACTCGGACTCGGACTCGGACTCGGACTCGGACTCGGACTCGGACTCGGACTCGGACTCGGACTCGGACTCGGACTGGGCTGGGGACTGGGACCGGGACTTGGACTGGGAATGGGACTGGGCTGAGGACTGGGACTGGGACTGGGACCGGGACTGGGACTGGGACTGCATTTTTCTGGTGAATTTCTCAGTTTGTGTAGGTGTTCAGATGTATGTATATTTGTATGTGTGTGAGTGTGTGTGTGTGTGTGTGTGTGTGTGTGTGTGTGTGTGTGTCTGTGTGTGTGTGTGTGTGTGAATTCAGGTTTAAATGATGAAGATAAATAACTGAGCGAAGAAGCGAAGAAACTCATGGGGGGGGGGGGGGGAGGAGTGAGAGCAGAGGTGAACCAAGCAAATCATCACTTTGACTTAAAAACGCACTCAATATGTGCAGTCATGAATAATTTTGCACCAAAACACTAATTTTGCATTAGACTTACAGTACGCTGATCCTGGAGCTCAGGAATATTCCTACACTCGTGGGGATCGTTGCTCCGACACACTTTGGTTTTTCCCAGTTAGTGAAGCTTTCCCAGTTCGGTGAATATAGGTCAGATCGGCAGCGGCTGGCGGGGGGCACTAAGGATGGAGCCGGGGGTCTCAAGGCGCCAGCGACAGCAACCAGGGAGTCCCCACTGCATCGCCTCGGCTTTTGGCTGTGTACACACACACACACACACACACAAACACACACACACAAAGTGACTAGCACACCACGTTGCTATTAATACAGCCACAGCCATTTTAATATTTAATTGCGTTGATGGACTGCATCTGTGCTGCTCCGTGATGCAAACATTATTATACATACTAAGTGGCTTAATTGTAATTAGAGCTGAAAATTTAATTAAACCCAACAATAAAGGAGATCGCAGCTTTTCTCCCCCCCCCCCCCCCCCCGCTGCCTTTTAACTCCTCGTGTACCGCGGCGCCGGGCTGCAGACTGATGGAGGGTTGAAGATGTGAAAACTAAGATTTAATAAAGCAGGACTTTCTATAAACTATATATTTATTGTCTGCACCTTGTTTTTATACTTTATATAAATTTGGTCCAAGTCTATAAACCTCCACTTGTCTGTTCGTTGGTTTATTTGGAACCGAGAGTACGTTTTCTTTACAACAGATTTGTCTAAATAACCTTACTAAGGAAGAGATCAATTTTTGGGATATATGTTTCTTTGCTTTGCAGAAAGTTGTCTATTGAATATAAAACAATTTAAGCAAACAATACATATAATAATGACAAATAATGTTTGGTTGGAAAGAACCCTGTTAGCCGCTGCCCTTGTTTCCCGTCTTTAATGCTAAGCTAGTTTCATATTTAATAAACACATATTAGCGATGTATCAATATTCTCATCAAACTCGCAACAAGAAAATAAACATTATTAAAATTTCAAAGAAATCACGCCTGCATTCCCTCATCTCAGGTTCCATCAGTGAACTGTGAAGAGATTCATTTTCCAGACTTGGACTTTCTACACTATGAAAAACAAATGAAAACAATAACTTCCCAAAACCTGAATCTTATCAAGAAGCAGAAAGACGGTTTGGATTTTAATTCCTGTTCCATCTCAGGACCACTCAGGTTTGTTCTGGACCCTTTAAGGCTCCTGGCTCCTCATGTTGGGAACCAGTGATCTCCAACTAATCTCCTTCTCAATACATCGAACACGTCAGATCTGAAACTTCAACATATCATAAATAGACTAAAAAGGTCTCATATTTCCCATGAAAACTGCCATTATAAAATAACACAAACACACACACACACAGAGATGCATGCAGCAGTGGCCGTCTGGTGGTGTGTGTATTATTCATTAGCAGCGGGCGTGTCGGTGTGGAGTGTTTGCGGCCGGGTGTGTAAACAGCTGTGTGTTGCCTGACATGCTTTTGCACTCTCGGCTCAGCGCTAACCGGGTCTGTTGGTTCTGATCAGACCCGAGAGCTGAGGCGACAGGACAGACTGCCAGACACACAACCAACCACCGGCCTGGCCCCGGCCCACACACAACCACACACACACAACCACACACACACACACACACACACAACCACACACACACACGGCAACAGGCACTTAAATTGTCACATAAATTGACAGACCCTCACATAAGGATAAATATGAAACACACACACACAAACACACACAGGCCCTTCTAACAAATCAACACAGCTTTACAGTAATACATAAATAAATGAACAGAGCTCCAGTCTGTCTTGGTTGCACAAAACGACACGACTCTTCTCGAGCTGCTGTTGGGCGGAGACCAGATCAGATTTTTCTTCTGTAAACTAAGAACAAAAGACGCTTCAATTTCCCCAAGAAACAAATAATGTGGTTCCTCAAGAGCATCAGAAACTGGAATCCACCGCAGGGAGCGTCAGGCTGCTGAGTTCTGTTTGCTCCAGTTCTGATTCTCTCTTTGTGTCTTTATTCATTTTTGGTCTCAGACGACAAAAGAAGAGAGAAGAGGCAAAAGAAAAATGATCTGTTGATGTATCATCACCAGAATGTCAGTGGAATAAATTCACGTGTTATTTTCTTTACAGCTCATCATCACCTTCGTCTCCTCTTCTTCATCCTGAGATATTTGGATTGTTCCAGTTTCACAAACATCATCAACGCATCCACTTACTCACTGGGAAGCTTCACACATTTTGCAGGAAGAATTCCAGAAAACCTCCAGAGCAACATTCTCACATGCAGAATATTTAAGGAACATGTCCGGACTTCAGTGCAGATCTATGAAAGCAGCTCATGAGTGCGTGTGTACATATTCATCTGCACTAACGATACAGAGATTACAGTAATTAGTCTGAGCAGGCAGTCAGCAAGGACACCATCCAGCAGTGAGGACCCCCCAGGTGGCAGCGCCTCCTTACATGAAGGTCAGCTCCTTCCTCTCACCTTCTTCTGATTAGACTTACGAAAATTTGCATCCCACAAAGTGCTGGGTAAAGTCTTACAGCAAAGCCGCTGCATGTATTTCTAATATTTCAAATCCTGGAGGAGCAGAAGTGAAAAGCAGGGCGGGTGATTGACAGCGAGAGAAAAACAGGAGAAGATGAAAAGGAGAAAGAGGGGGAAGTCAAATCCAGAAACAGAATAAAGGCGGGGAGGCAGTGTTTGGAAGGAGAGGTTCAAATCGATGCAGAGACTAATGTATTCAATGCCCGCTCTGTTTACAGAGCATGTAGCAGCCTGATGATATCCAGACTTCTGGCCACATCCAAATGAAAACCTTCCACCGACGGCTGCTCACGCTGAGAGGCTGGAGAGAGAGAGAGAGAGAGAGAGAGAGAGAGAGAGAGAGAGAGAGAGAGAGAGAAGCTCGGGCTGGTAGACGTCATGTGAACGGCTGCTTCAGGGAATTACACCCAGGGAGCTGGAGAAGATAATCTGCTGCTCTCTGTGAGGAGAAGCTTTGATTTAATAGACTTTAATGCTCGGCAGCTTCGACTCTGTGGTGTAAAATCATTACGACCTTCGTCACAGGGATTTCCTGATTGGCTGGAAGCTCTGGAGCAACTGAGCAGTGCAACACGACACAAGTGTCCAGTGGAATAAACATGGTTTCAATGTAGAATGTAAATATACACGCTCAATATCTCAGGACTGGTTATTCTGTACAATATAAAGTGATCACATCTGCAAACATAACCACTGATACCAGTTTGTTATTTGGTCTCCAATCGATTTAACCCTCAAAATAAAATGGGGACGAACAAATATGATTAAATCAAATATTAATCATACGAAGAAAACAAATAGAATAAAAATAAACATTGAAAGCAACATTCAATCAACGAGCCCTGTAATCCGAATGGATCCAGGAAGTAGCTTTCAGCATCATTAGCTAATTGAATCCAGTATCGATCCCAGATCAGTAATAAGTGATATATGAGGCTCATATTAGTTATATTAGGTTAAATAGGAAACCATAAGGTCATGTGTGTGGGACATTTCATATTCAGCCGTAAATTGATCTGTCATGTTTTATTAGACTGGTGTGTTGCAGTGTGTGTGTGTGTGTGTGTGTGTGTGTGTGTGTGTGCACACACGCTCTTATTAAAAGCAGAGTGTGGTTGATGCTCTGCAGGTAAAAGAGAGTGGAGGCATTTTTGCAATAAATAAACTTTCAGTTATATAAACACACATGCACATAAACACACACATAGTGCTAAATGCTTTGCACAGTCATAAAATAACTTAAATAATTCATAATAAATTTTAATGAAAAATATAAGTACTAGTGCAAAAAAGGAGAGAAACTCTTTCAGTTTCACATTTTAAGGGCAAAATAAAAGCAAAATCTATCAGAGATCCACGTTTTTGTTGATTTATTTATTGACAATTTTAAACTCCAGTTGTTATAATAATGTATTTATGACTTTCAGTCACTTTCCAAGTAAAAAAATGCTAAATATTCTTTAGTTTTCAGCTTCTCAGTCGTGAAGATCCACAGTTTTTCCCTTTGTCAGATTAACAATCTCTCAGTAATCGTCATGTTTCTGACTGTATTTGACAACCGGGACAATAAGAGTTTGTTTCCTCACAAACATTTCCCATATATTAAATTAACTGACAGTAAAAGCAGCTGCACCACCTGACTCAGCTCCTCACCAGCACCTGACTGGAATCAGGTTTGAGGAACAGCTGAGGTTTTTCGGTTTTATTAGTTTTATTAGCCAGTTAAAATATACGTACATATATATACTTATACTAGTCTGATGCCGTTCTTGTGATTTCCTCCATTTTTATAAGCTGTTCAAGGTTAAACGTGGTTAATCACCGCGTGTTTTCCATGTTTTTACGACAGCAGAGTTGATGTATTGGTCAAACGGCGTCGGAGTTAATGACGGCGCTGGTTTACGAGCGGTGTCACTTGTCGATGCCGAGCGTAACCGAAGCCACACTTTGACCCCGGAGGGTGTGACACAAAATGTTGGTGACTTTGTGTGCGTGTGTGTGTGTGTGTGTGTGTGTGTGTGTGTGTGTGTGTGTGAGCATGCATTGCTGTGCATGTTTCGCCCATAATGTTCGACTCTGCACCTTAATCAACGCTGCTCGATGTAATTCGACCATTTGTAAGCGTTAGCGGATTAGCGGCTCCAATTATCTGCCATCCTCAGCGCTGATATGAACAAATGCTGGATCCACGACGCAGAAATAATACACGTGTGTGCGGTTGATGAATCACGCGGCTAATTTGGTGATTACATTTTCGGTGACCAGACCTTTTCCTGTCCGCTAATTGCAGCAGGTTAAACAGCAAGCAAGGCAAAACCGATCTATTGGGTCATGTTCCAAACACAGAGGTCTGTTCTTTGTGTGCACTGGCTCCCATCAATCCTCACTGATGTGCATCGTGTGTGTGTGTGTGTGTGTAGAGGTGTGTGTGTGTGTGTGTGTGTGTGTGTGTGTGTTTGCACATCCATTCCCTGTGAACTCTCGCCTTGTCCTATTGATGCCTCTCATATGACCACCCTCTATAAAGCAGCATCTCCATTAAAATGAAATGTTCAGCAGGTACTTTTTTTTTTTATAACTCCAGTAAAAATAAAAGTGTTTTACAGCGTTATTGTTTTCAGGCAGCGGGTAATGATCGAGGTGAGGAGGTATTTTATGGGTATTTTATGGGGGTCATCTTTATGGAGAATTTGGTGGTTATAGATATAATAAAGGGACAGATTCTCACGCGATGTTCTGACCTGATCCGACCTGGGGCTCAGTCAAGGAAAGTTCAATTATCTATTTTAATATTTGTGGAAATCCGCATGAATTCAAAACCTGAATCTTCTTGTGTCCTGATAATATCTGAAGTAGAGAAGCAGTAGTAGTCTCACATGGATTGAGATACAATATGCACACAGACATTTATATTACACAAAGAAAAAATATCCTTTCTGTACTGAGAAAAACAAAATATAAGAATTCATGGTTTGTTTGTCTCAACATGTCAAATAACTAACTTGTAAATCAGAAGGTGAAAATCAATATGAGCCACATGAAAGCTGAAATTAAAAGATCAAACCATTAAAAACACATTTTTACCTTCATTGATGTTGATGTGTTTTCATCTGCGTGCATTTGTTTGTTAGTTATAATAACGCCAAAGAAATATGAGACTGATTATCATAGAACTTGGTGGAGGATGTGGAATGAGTCAGAAAAGAATCTGCTACATCCGGATGAGAAGGCGGATCCAGAACTTTATTAAATGTCGTTCTTTAACATTTTTATTAAATATTCAGGCTTATTAAGGGAACTGAAACTATTCAAATTAAGGAGACTGAGGGACATTCCCGTTGTTAATATTATTGTATAACATTTATTATATATCATAAGTTTGCTCACTAAATCTCACCTGTTCACAGATGTTAGCGCTCCACATGCGCCCGATGTTTTTGATTATGATCTTCGCACGATGAAATTCAGAAAAATGTCAAAAACATCTTGCAACATTAAGAATAAATTCCAAGCCCCTAAATCAAATCCAAAGAGTAACGAGGTCTTTCCAGGCCTGTCCCCCCCCACCAAGTTTCAAGAGAATCAGTTCAGTCGTTTTTATGAAATCTTGATAAGAAAGAGAAATAAAAACTCTTTGGTAATTTATCTAACTTCCCTATTTGGGCTTTAACAGAATAAAATCAGTTTCTTTTATGACCTGGTTTGTGTTTTTGTTCAGTCACATGATCACGATCAGGTTCATCCATCAGACCGGCTTCCTTCTGATGTCTGATATTGAACATGTCAATAACTCCCACGATTTCAAAAGGAATAAAGAAACCGTTAATGCTTCTATTCGTGCCTGTATGTATATTTAAAAAAAAGAACATTCACTATTTAAATAACTGTGGTAAATAAATAGCTCGGAATCTGCATGAATTAATGACAAGCATCAGTCATCAAAAGTCAAATTCAGAGGGAATGCATTAATCACTATTATTTAATTCATATTCATTTAAAATGTAGAAAACCAATAGATGATTATGAACGTCCATCATTAGCTGCTTCGCTCTGATCGACAGTCGCTGAGCGGGAGAGAGAGAGAGGGAGGGAAATCTGATTCAGTCAAATCAGAGAACTAAACATAATATACCTTTAAAGCCAATTATTTTCTGTGGGTATATTAATTATCTATACTTTCATTCAGTCATTATTGTATTTATACATTCATCCATTCACTCGTGCATCTTGTGCCTGTTGATGTCAGGAAGATAATAATTCATCTTCAAAAGCCTTTTTCTGTCCTTCCTTAATTTACAGAAACAAATATTTTGAGAACACCTTTTCACAATTTAAAATGTTGATCAAAAACAAAACAATGGAAAATTATTAATTAATTAAGACAACAGAACCACACTTATAATAAAAGGTGTATGACTAAATGTGTCTGGTCTGGATCGGGACATTAAAGTTCAGGCCTGATGAGGATTTTCAGATTTTTATTCTTCTGTGAAAGTGAATCCTTTCATCCTTCTTCTCCGGTGCCATGAACAATAATTAATTCAGATTAAATCATTGATTTATTAAAAGTACATCTTCAGTATTGATCAGATCAGTGTTGCAGGATCTGATAACTTGTTGCACGATGATTAAAGGAAAGTAAAGATTGTTGATTTCCAGTTAAGTTGGTTTATTGTGAGGAATCAGAGTTAAAGAGAGTTTGATCCTGAGGTTAAATTGTGGATCCAGGTTGTGATGTTTCTCTGCTGGTGGCTCCAGCTCGCTCCTGCCCCCCCGCCTCTTGTCCAGTGTGTTGTGTGTTTACGACCCGTGGGCTGCCTGGGGCCACAGAGGCCTTGGATTGGCCCGGCCTGAAGGCGCCTGTGTGGGTCAGCTCTGGTTCCTGCACCCCCGGTCATCATCTTGACCACAGCCTCTGGTCCTGCAGCCCAGACCAGTGTGGTCTGAGCTGCAGGACCAGTGACCAGAGCCTGACAGACTGAAGCCTGGGAAACAGAACCGGTCACTGGGTAAACAGAGCGGGGGGGCAGGAGCCTGCGAGGCGAGCCGCAGGGTCGACTGGAAGCTGAGGGGTCGGATTCAAAACCTTGTTTTCAGGAAACTTGCAGGTACATCAGCAGTTTGTGTCCCTGGAGAATAAACTTCCTCCTCAAACTGGCACACGCACGCACACACACACACACACACAACCACACACACACACACACACACACACACACACACACACACACACAGTCTGAACGTGTGTCACTCACAAGCCGCGGCCGAGCAACACGACAAACACCAGGAAACTAAAAGGAATCAATGTCAGTGATATCAATGTAGAACGTGTCACGAGAATTGAAAAGATTATTAAAAAGTGATTAAATTAGTGTTTAATGCAGTGAACTTTGAACTGTTCTTAATACCATTACTTTAAACTATTAACTTATCCATGAATTTTCATTTTTACTTCAGTACAGACAATAATTTCAACAATAGAAACACGAGAAGCAACTTAAAGTATCAATGTTTCAATGACTGATAAATTTATAGACATTTTTTCGGAATAAACGTTTTGACTGTTAAATAAATACATCGAAGCCGAAAATAAAAAATATTGAATTAAAATACAATAAACAGATAAAGAAGCAAATCTTGTTCTACTGATTGAATAAATGGTGAATTCAATTGAAGTTTTAGGTTTAAGTTTTAACACTGATATCCAAACAACATTGTTTCTCTAGGTTTCAACATAACAACAAATTATGTTTTTAAATTCTTATATAAGTCACTAATGAGTGGTTAAACTGGGTCTGTTGCTGAAACAGTGGGAAGTTTCTGCAGACAACATTAAATAAATCCTAAATATGGAAAACAAAAGCGTCCGGATAGTGAGTGAAACCCTCAGACCACCGTGATGTTCCCTCAGCAGATAAATTCCCACAGGAAACATATTTGAACACACGCTGGTTATCATAAAACATTCGGTGGTGCAGAGCGAGGGTTCTAAACTTAGCAGAGTAACGACTGCTGGCGTCTCACGTGGACATGTGACCTGATCAGACGTCTTCTGGAGGGACGGCTGCGGCGGCCTCCAGGCCACCAGACACACACATGCATGGGAGGAAAGAGAAAACACACATGCACGGATGTGGACGTCCTCCCTGTCGCTCACTTTTTCTCTCTCACACATCAGCTCCACTGGTTTCAGGAGGGAATCGAACTCGCGGCCTGGAGGAGAGAGAGAGCTCCCAGAGGCCGAGGGAGCCGGAGGCCTCAGAGGTGAGGAGCCAGCTTCCTGTGGAGGTCAGTGTTCAACCCATCAGCTGGCCTGTGTCCTCCTGCAGCAGCTTCCCCAGGTCTCTACTACACCCTGTTGGCCGGAGAGCAAACCTCCACCTCTCAGCCTCGGGTGATTCTACGTGTTTCCTCTGAGAGCTGCAGGACTCGTGTGGATCCTGCTCAGATGCCTTATCACTGCTCCTCTCTTCAAAGGGCCCCCCCCAAGAACCCAACACTCAGTTTATTTGATTGCTGGTCAAAAACTATGTGGTGTCACAGCAGGATAACAAAGCCTGTAAAGCTGGTGCATTACCCAGCCAGGCCCAACACTCCCAGTGCATCCACACAAGCAGCTCTGGTTCCAGCCACCGACCGCCGGGACCTGGAGTCACGTCTCTCTCCTGTAAACACGTCTTTCATCTCGTCCTCGCTCTGATTGTTGTGGAGAGACGCTCCTGAGACTTCTACCCCCCCCCCTGACACACACACACAGACACACAAACACTGTGAGAGTCAGTTACACACAAAATGCACGAGTCCAACACGCAAACATGGTCCAGCACAGATATAAGCAGGACGAGACCTGAGGATCCACTTTAAAAGGTCGAGGGTGGCGTGAGCGTGTATGTGTGTGTGTGTGTGTGTGTGTATGTGTGTGTGTGTGTGTGTGTTTGTCCACAGCATCTCTGCATCTTCTGGTTTTTAAGTCTCAAGTAAAATATTATTTTCTGTCTGGAAAGTGGAAACAGAGAGAATGTGGTTTCTTCAGTTTCCGTGACTCAGGAACAAGGTCAAATTTAAAGACTGGACAGAAAAACAAATCCCTTCAGAAAGAGCTAGCATGTACATTTACTCAAGCATTGTAATAATATACAATTTAAAGTTATTCTTATTGTTTCATTTTACTCAACTGTATTTGAGTAAGAATATATAATGCATATATAATATTTGCACAAGATTTTAAATATAACACCTATAATCCTCTTCTTATCATTAATGCATGAAGTACTTTTGGACTAATAGAGGAGTTGTATTTGTAAATTGAGTATTTTTACATATAATGGTACTACTACTTTAAAGTTTATATTTTTCCACCACTGTTTAATACAGTCACGAGGTACATATACTTTGTTTTATTTTACTTATACCTTAAGTCTGCTACTTGAGGAGAAGTGTAAGAGACACTTAAAATAAACTCCACCTCAATAACAATTCAAACTTGACCTCCGGTCGTGAATTTTACTTTTTAACGTGGCACAAAGGAGGAACTTTATTAATTATTAATCACATCAGAGTATTTTTATGTTTTAAAATGTCTGAACAGGAATTTTATTTACATATTTCTATCCAACAAGAAGCCTTTATTCTCCATGTACATTTTACTGTTAAAGAAATTTATACAATTTGTCTTTCAACGTTCAACATGTGGTTTTGTTCTCGTGTCGCTTCATTCGAGTGAGAGTCGACTTGTGAGCGTGATTTGCTCCGGCCTGTTGTTTGCATGGAGCTCCTGTTCTTATCAGGGGGGCTATCTGAGGGGGGGGGGGGGTGGATGGGTGGGGGAGTGGGGGGGGGGTGGAAGGTATGACACACTGCCTGGTCTGAAGCCCAGACACACAGCTCCTGTTACCAGTGGAGGAGAGGCTGGGAGAGAGAAGCACAATGGTGGTGGTGGCAGGAGGGAGCGAATAGTGTGTGTGTGTGTGTGTGTGTGTGTGTGTGTGTGTGTATGTGTGTGTGTGTGTGTCTGTGTGTGTGTCTGTGTGCGTCAGTGTGGATTGTGGAGGATCTCCTGCACAGTTGGGATTTGAATTTCTTCTTCCAGCACTTCTCGTCTGAGTCTCTCTTTGGTTTGTGGTTGACACTGAGAGTGCCTGTTTGTATGTATCATATGTGCATGTATATACATATAAATATGACATATGTGTGTGTGTGTGTGTGTGTGTGTTTGTGTGTGTGAGACTGTCTCGATTGATATAGTGTAGCCTCTGGTCGTCCCTTGTTTGTGTGTCACTTGTTTTCTGCGTCTCTGTTTACAAATCGCTGAGACTGAGCTACGATGTGAAGCCGAAGCCACAGTCACAGCAGGAGGTCGTGAGGAAACCATCAAAGTGGAAGAAAGGGAGACGCATGTGAAATTGACAGTTTTGCAAAAAAATATATATAAAAAATAGAAGAATTCGGAGGGCGAAACAAGCGAGAAGCGAGAAGGAAAGAGAGAGAAGTGAAGAGACAGAGCTGCAGGAGGAAGAAGATGTCGAGTCAGAGCGAGTCGGTGACATGTGTTATTTATTTCCCTCGTGTAAACACTGAGGGAAGGCAGACATAATCAATAGGAAACTCCAGATTGTAAATAGACGGCTCTAATAGCCTAAACACGGGCCGCTATAGTTACACACAGATATATATATGACTCCACACTCAGAGACCAGGGGGGGGGGAGGGATGGGTAGATGGAGTGAAAGAGAGATGTAGGAGGAGAAGGAGAGAGAGAAGGGGGCCAGGCTGGGAGGGCCGCCCTTATTTACCAATAAAGAGTTCTGATGAGAAGATAAACACACAGGAGACAGTCTGGGCAGAACGGGGGGGAGAGAGAGGGAGAGAGAGAGGGAGAGAGGGAGAGAGAGGGAGAGAGAGGGGGATCGGAGCTTTTATCATCCACTTTGTTCCACCAATAAAAAAGCTTTAGTGAGGAGCGGAGAGAGAAAAGGTGTGAAGTGTTTTATAGAAAATACTTTAATACTTTCTTCAGGAAACATTCTGGATTCGATCCAGATAAAAACTTACATTTTCACGTTTGATCCAAACTAATATCTGGTTTTTAATGAGATTACTTCTGAACTATACTGGACCCTGATCAAGTTTTCAATTATTATATTTAAGTGATCAGTAAACGTTCACGGCCAAACATATTTCATCTGTTTTCTGCTAGAATATGAATATAAATATTACAATACAACATTTGAAGAACTTCTCACAGCTGAAGCACAAATGTTTTTAACTTTGACCCAAATCACAATCTCCCACTTACTCAAGTCTGAGCTTCAGCCTGAACATTTACATTTGATGGACTGTTTGAATATTTTTTTTGAATATTTATTTAAGCCTCGGAAAACACATCGAGGAATAAGACCCTCATTTACAATGGTGCAGAGGGTACAATAGAGAGTTAATACATTGAATAAATAAGAATGAAATAAATATGCAAATATATTAACAGTAATACAAGGTATAAAAAAAATTTGCTGAATATAAACATCGGTTTAGAGAAGCTGATAGAAAACAAGATAATTCAACAAAGACCAAAGATATGAGGAGTAAAGATGGATTTTGTTATTTGTTGCTGCAAATACAACTTTACATCCACAGACACTTTTCTACAAACTCTACGTTTCTTAGCCTTTAAAAGAAATTTAGCTCAACTACCCGACAGGTCTGATTTCATCCACAGAAATCCTTGAGTCCACTTCACTTATTTTGTTTGCCACTCAACAAGTCTGGAGCACTGTTACAAACACGCATTATACATGATTACATTTCATTTTTAATTACAGCTGGTCTGAGCCGGGTGGGTTCAGACAGAACCAGAGAGTGAAACGAGACCCGACCGACCCAGAACCCAAATCACTGCTAATCTGATGATGACATGATTAGAGAGAGTAAACATCCACCAGAGCCTGATGGTGATGGTGACCCGTTGATCGCCCGACTCTCCACCAGCCTCTGAACCAGTTCACGAGATCCGGGTCCTGATGTGAGAACATTAAACTCCAGATCCTCTTTTATTCTGAAAAGCTGCTCGGAGAATCCTGGTGCAGGAGCAGCTGCACTGGAGTTAACTGTATCAGCCATCGCTTAGGATGTGGCTTTTTGTGTTCTTAGATCCAAAGTGTGTGTGTGTCTGTGTGTGTGTGAGTGTGTTAGAGTTAGTGTGTGTGTGTGTGTGTGTGCACTCGTGTGGTTTCAGTCGCTCATGCGGTGTCAGAAGTCATCAGGGTGAGGCTGAGCGGCGACCTCATGACCCCCATCAGAGATCAGAAGTGAAGCACTTAGCGGTCGCTGCTGCCCCCCCCCCCCTTTCCTTCCTCCACACAGACAGGCCTCTCTGATTCCACCGCTGCTGCTAATAAAGGCAGCAGGAGACTAATTCATCTCAACAGTTAAAGGGCGAGTCGCTGGGAGGAGGAGAGGAGAGAGAGGCCGGGCCGTCACTCAGAGACTCAGAGGACACTGAGAGACACTGAGAGACACTGAGAGATACTGAGAGACACTGAGAGACACTGAGAGACGCTGAGAGACACTGAGAGACGCTGAGAGACACTGAGAGACTTCGAGAGACACCGAGAGACACTGAGACGCACTGAGGGACACTGAGAGACGCTGAGAGATACTGAGACGTACTGAGAGACTCTGAGAGACACTGAGAGACACTGAGAGACACCGAGAGACACTGAGAGACACTGAGAGACACTGAGAGACACCGAGAGACGCTGAGAGACACTGAGAGACACTGAGAGACGCTGAGAGACACTGAGAGACACTGAGAGACACTGAGAGATACTGAGAGACACTGAGAGACACTGAGAGACACTGAGAGACACTGAGAGACGCTGAGAGACACTGAGAGACGCTGAGAGACACTGAGAGACTTCGAGAGACACCGAGAGACACTGAGACGCACTGAGGGACACTGAGAGACGCTGAGAGATACTGAGACGTACTGAGAGACTCTGAGAGACACTGAGAGACACTGAGAGACACTGAGAGAAACTGAGAGACACCGAGAGACACTGAGACGCACTGAGAGACACTGAGAGACGCTGAGAGTCACTGAGAGACACTGAGAGACTCTGAGAGACACTGAGAGACACAGAGAGACACCGAGAGATACTGAGAGACACTGAGAGACACTGAGAGACACTGAGACGCACTGAGAGACACTGAGAGACACTGAGAGATACTGAGAGATACTGAGAGACACTGAGAGACACAGAGAGACACCGAGAGATACCGAGAGACACTGAGAGACGCTGAGAGACGCTGAGAGACACTGAGAGACACTGAGAGACGCTGAGAGACGCTGAGAGACGCTGAGAGACACTGAGAGACACTGAGAGACACCCCGAGAGACACTGAGAGACACTGAGAGACGCTGAGAGACACTGAGAGACACGGAGAGACACGGAGAGACACTGAGAGACACTGAGAGACACTGAGACGCACTGAGAGACACTGAGAGACACTGAGAGACACGGAGAGACACGGAGAGACACTGAGAGACACTGAGAGACACGGAGAGACACGGAGAGACACTGAGAGACACTGAGAGACACTGAGACGCACTGAGAGACACTGAGAGACACTGAGAGACACTGAGAGACACTGAGAGACACTGAGAGAAACTGAGAGACACTGAGAGACACTGAGAGACACTGAGAGAAACTGAGAGACACTGAGAGACACTGAGAGAAACTGAGAGACACTGAGAGAAACTGAGAGACACTGAGACGCACTGAGAGACACTGAGAGACACTGAGAGACACTGAGAGACACTGAGAGACACTGAGAGAAACTGAGAGACACCGAGAGACACTGAGACGCACTGAGAGACACTGAGAGACACAGAGAGACACCGAGAGACACCGAGAGACACCGAGACGCACTGAGAGACACTGAGAGACACTGAGAGACGCTGAGAGACACTGAGAGACGCTGAGAGACACTGAGAGACACTGAGAGGCAGTGAGAGACACTGAGAGACGCTGAGAGACACTGAGAGACACTGAGAGACACTGAGAGACGCCGAGAGACACCCCGAGAGACACTGTCAGACACAGAGAGACACTGAGAGACACTGAGAGACACTGAGAGACACTGAGAGACACTGAGAGACACCAAGAGACACCCCGAGAGACACTGACAGACACAGAGACACTGAAAGACACTGAGAGACACTGAGAGACACTGAGAGACACTGAGGGACGCTGAGAGACACTGAGAGACACTAAGAGACACTGAGACATACTGAGAGACACTGAGAGACGCTGAGAGACACTGAGAGACACCGAGGGACAGTGAGAGACACTGAGACGCACTGAGGGACACTGAGAGACGCTGAGAGACACTGAGACGTATTGAGAGACTCTGAGAGACACTAAGAGACTCTGAGAGACACTGAGAGACGAAGGGATTGGAAACTTGTCAATATGACAAAAATCTCTCGTTCCCATAAAACTGATTTTTTCCGTGAGAATAAAATGTCCGTCTCCGTTTGTGAAAGAGTCTTGAAAAGCAAATAATTGACATGAAAGTCTAATGAGGAGTTGATCTGACTGATCATGATTTTACTTTATAAATGTTCTATATTAGTATAAAGAGCTTTTCTAGTCTTGATCACCACTCACAGCTCTTCACAGCAGTTTTTAATTCATACATTCACACCCGATATAATCCCTCAAAGTGAGTTTTAAATGACACAATCCATCACACCTTTGCTCAAATTGACTTTGACAGGTAAAGATATATGTTATCATAAATATGTGATGTGTGACATTATTAGACGTTTACTTCTCGCTCTGTATTAGCAGGTGTTGGATAGATTCCCACTGACCCTCAGTCTCAGAGACACGTTCACAGTCTTTAACTAAACTGTAGTCCACCTGTAAAGCAGCTCTTCTCAGCAGGTGAGAGCAGAGGCAGCGATCAGCGATCAGCAGGTTCAGGAGGAACCTGTCGGCCAGAGGAGACTCTCGCTCTCCTTCCCAGAAGAAGCTGCTGAGAGGAACCATCAGTTTCCTGAGCTGCGTGGGACTGTGGGAGTCGTTCCTCTCTTCCCTCCGTCGGAATGCTTCATTAAATCCACCGAGCTGAACGGCTGCAGGAGAAGAGGAGGATGGTTCCTCAGGGTAATAACAGGCCTCAGGAGAAGCTGTGTTTAAGAGTTCACCACAGAGTCACATGACCCTGGAGCTGGGGACGCCACCGGCCAGACACAATTAGTGGTCGCAGATACCTAGGTGTGTGTGTGTGTGTGTGTGTGTGTGTGTGTGTGTGTGTGTGTATGTGTGTGTTTGTTTGCACGTGTGGGCGGGTGGATGCGTGCATGCTTGAATGGATGGGCGTGTATGTGTGCACGTGCATTCCCACACACACACACACACACACACACACACACACACACACACACACACACACACACACACACACACACACACACACACACAAGTGCATAGTGTGTCGGTTTATACACGATACACACATTCCACATTCGGTATCAGTGTCAGTGGTTGTGTAGGTCTGTGAACTGTCAACGTGTCCCTCAGTCTGTGGGTCAGTGGAAATCTGTCCAACACCCACAGAGCTGAAACTCAATGTTGTCGAATAAAAACACACATCACGTATTTGTGGTAAAATATGTCTTTACCTGTCAAACTCCATCTGAGCAGCGTTGTGATGGATTGTGTCATTTAAAACTAACTTTTAAGGGAGAAGAAGAAAAAGCATCTTCTTCCTCACGATTACTCGTCATCATCATTTCCTCTGAATATATTTGTGTCTCTTTGTCTCCAGCAGCTTCGTCTTCTGAGGCTTTTAAAGTCGTTTCTTTTCTGTCTCGTGTGACAAAGAATAACAATTCACTTTCTCACAAAAGAAGAAGAAGAAGACATGGAGCTAAAATATGTGTAACGGGGGGGGGGCTGAACAATTTGTCCCTGCAGGAGACTAGAAGGTGTGTGTGTGTGAGTGTGTGTTTGTTTGTGTGTGTGTGTGTGTGTGTGTGTGTGTGTGTGTGTGTGTGTGTGTGTGAGTGTGTGTGTGTGTGTGTGTGTGTGTGTGTGTGTGTGTGTTTGTGTGTGTATAAGTCTTGATTTGCAGAGATTTACAGAAACGCTTCCTCTTTCTCACAATCGTCCTTCAGAATATACAAAACCTACAAAACAGAGCCAGTTCACTGTATTCATTTGCATTAATCATATTTTATTTATTCACCTGAAACAATTCAAATCATTAATAATTTTTCAATCTTCTTAATATTAAATATAAAGTACATACTGTATTATTTTTTGTGCTTTAACAGGTTATTGTTGCCTTGTTATTATGATCTTGTTACCAAGGATCCCTGTTTAAAATCTGAATATTATCTTTGGATTAAAGTCTGACCAATATGGATTTTTGGGGGCTGATGACAACATATATATATATATTTTTGAATTGAAGATGAGTCAGGGTTTAACCAAAATTTGTATTTTAAATAACTATTAATAAACAAAAAGACATTAATATAGATATAGATAAAAAGAAAATAGTTTTTCTTGATGTCAAATATAAACATAAATGTGCATCTTTTCTGCACTTTTTATTCTGTAAAATAAATTCATAAACGACGAACACAAACATACATTCTGATTTGTCTTTAAATGGCTCTTTATCGACCAATAAAACGAATACTTGATCTCGCTGCTGCTTCTTTAACACTTTGCACCGATGTTCACACTTTCTCTACTTTGTCCTTGGATTCAAATCAATATTAATAAACATTTTATTCACTTCTTCTTTATTTTCTTTCCAATGTCCTGCGGCCATATTGTAATATTTCTATACCTGTGCGTGTGCTATAATTAAATGTAGTTCCTCACTCTCACCAGTTGGAGAGTTGCAGGTAAATGTTTGAAACCACAACTTCTTACTGTCTTTCTTCCTTTAGTGTAAAATACAAACCACAGCATTTGACTGGTTTTGCATTTATGTGGAATTTAAGAAAAATATAAAAAAGTGCATTTCAGCTGCTTAGTGAACCGAGTCGATGCTGAAGAAAACCTCTGGTTATCCTCACTGTACACACACACACACACACACACATACACACACACACACACACACACACACACACACACACACACACACACACACACACTGGCAGTTCTATTGGGGCTCTTCACATTGTCCAGACGGCCGAGTGTCAGCCAGTGAAATGAATGGCTGTTTATATTAGAAGGCTGGTTTAATGAATTAGAGCCACAGCTTCTCTGTGTCAGCACCAGGCCCAAACAGACCAGACCCTCTCCCTCCCTCACCCCTCCTCTCCCCTCCCTCACCCTTCCTCACCTCTCACACGAGTCGGAGGGGGGGGGGGGGCACCCTGATTGCGTCCTCCGGGACGGGTGAGGCAGAACACCCGACGGCAACCCTCCGAGGACTCGCTGCTTATTTACAAAGGGCATCTGGCTGAGGCTGTGCAATGCAGCCCTGCCTCATTAAGCCCTCCTCCTCCTCCTCCTCCTCCTCCTCCTCCTCCTCCTCCTCCTCCTCCTCCTCCTCCTCCTCCTCCTCCTCCTCCTCACTAACCTCACCCATCACATCTCTCCCATGGTCGCTGAGATGGGCACAGATCTGCCTGTTTATACGTGTGTGGGAGTGGGGGGGGAAAGAGTCGGGAGGATTACTGAGCAACTTGAACATGTTTGAACAAATATGTATACAACATGAGGTTTGCCACCCAGCCGTACGTATACACAGGCCTCGGAGCAGAGAGCCTCCTCTGGTTCTACTCAGCCTGTGTGAAGGGAAACAACAGAGAGGTGGCTGTCATCTCACATCATCAGACGGAGCAGAGCACGAGCTGCTGACGCCTCGGGACAGACACGGGCCCACAGAGGGACGAGAGGAGACGAGACGGGACTGGAGGACAGTAGAGAAAGGAAAAGGAAATGAAAGTAATAGGAAGAGGGAAACAAAAGAGAGGAGGAGGGAGGAAAGCAAAAGAGAGGGAATGTGGGACAGAAAAAGTATGAGGAAGTAAAATGAGGAAACAGAAAAGAAAGGAAACAAAAAACACCAGAGAAAGTAAAACAGTGAAAAAGTAAAATGACGAAGAAATGAAATGAAGAAGTTCGGATCAGAATGAAAAGAGAAAAGTGTTGGAATGTAAAACTTTGTCTTTTCAGGGACTCTTGAGAACTTGCAATGAAAGAAAGAAGGATGACACATACATACATTTTATAATCAGCAAAGCGTGGTCTCTGCACACACACTCACAGACACACAAACACAGACACACTCACACACAAACACACACACACACACTCACACACACACACACACACTCACACACACACTCACACACTCATGCTTGCACAGGAGCCAATCACCCACTGTTCACACACGTCCAGGAGCTATGAAATGATTCTCTCCTTCATAAACCAGTAATCATTTTTCCCGCTCATCTCGCATCATTTTCTTTTGTTGTCTCCCTCTCTCTCTCTCTCCCTCTCTCCCTCTCTCACTCTCTCCCTCTCTCCCTCTCTCATTTACCCAGCGTCCTGCCGTGCACAGGAGCCTCTCAAATTGCCTTTGTCCATTTGCGTACACGGCTGGGGACGGTGTGTGTGTGTGTGTGTGTGTGTCGTCTGCTTCATGCACATGTGTGTGTGTGTGTGTGTGTGTGTGTGTGTGTGTGTGTGTGTGTCTGTGTGTGTGTGTGTGTGTGTGTGTCGGGGGTCTGTGCAGCAGCAGGGCGGTGGGTTGAGATTGCTGTAATCATGGAGTGCTACCTGTTCATTAAACACACAGTGGGAACCCTGCTTACAGCGTTTAGGAACCAATTAAAGCAGCACAGGCTATTAACATTAGCAACATTAGCTAGAGGAGTGTGTGTGTGTGTGTCTGTGTGTGTGTGTGCCTGGGCCTGTGTGTGTGGAAGGAGGAGGACCTGTAAAGTGTGTGAGCTCCAGAGTGAAGGACGATGTGTGTCCAGGACCAGGATCCTGATTGAGGAGGACGGAGGATCAAACTTTAGAACATTATGAATGGCTGTGATTATAATACAATGTCTACAAAGATGGCGTTTGATTGCTCAGGTAAAGGCAGGGTGGGGGGGTGGGGGGGGCAATTATCCTGGTGTGTTGCTCTCTAACTCCTCACACAATAGAGAGTGATTTAATTCAGACGCCTCGACGGGATCTGGCTCCTCAGGTGAAAGGTGATGAAACTGATTTTTGGGGATAAGAAGCACTTTCCTCCGTCTGCTTGTGAAAAAGAGAATGAATTCACTTGAGATCTTCAGTGAGTATTTATATAATAAGTCTTTGTGCATTCATCTTTTAAAAGTGGAGGAAAGAACAAGAGGAAGTTCAACTGAAGAAAGACAAGTCCACACTCCAGTCGATGGTTTGAAGTTCCATTATAGTGAGAAGCATTTCAAATTAAAAAACTGTAAATCCCAACGTCTCACTTGAGGAAAAGTCTGCAGATCACCAAAGTCATCGGAATTTAAAAATATGAATAATAGCAGATGTTAAGAAAGACGAAGAAAGTGAGAGGATTATAAAAGTCATCAGGATTCATTCTGTACCTTGAATGTCAGGATATAAATGTCATAGCTTAACTTATATAACTTGAAATAACTAATTGTGATGGCTGACAATGGAGGAAAAGCCTGAATTGGATATAAAGCATAAAAAGAGGCATACAAATTAAACCAAATTACTTCCGTCTATGAACAAAAATAAAGATTCTACTAAATTCTTGTTTCTTTCACACAAACTTTTCCATCTCCTCTCCTCTCTGTGTCCTCTCCTGAGTGCTTCGGTTAATAAGCACCTAGCGACGGCCCAGATAATGTCCTGAGTGTAATTGTTCACCACGAGCGCTGGAAACACGCGGCGCCATTGTCTGTCTGCCTTTTGTAGTTAGTTAAAAGATGGATAAATAAGATGCAATTTAGAGACTTTTAAGAGATGATTTTTTTTTCCCTTAATCACTGTGAAATTACCTCTGGATGAGGGCTGTCATTAAAAGAGAAGAGGCACTTGCTTCTCGGCTGCTGGAAGCGAGCGTGAAGCGCTAATAGCACAGCGCCTCAGTGGCACTAACAGTTTTAACAGGCCCTGTATTATCCTGCTGTGCGTAGATCACCGAGGACGAGAGGACGCCTCGCTCGGGTCTATTTGTAGTCTGCTGCAGATGTTTACTGTGAAGAATACAGAAAGGGAAGATGGTGCCTGACGTCTTCCACGGCTGCAGAGACTCGCAGTTACTTTCAAACTGGATTTATTTACCTGCCGGGGTTTGAGATCTGAGCCGGGTGGATGACCCACTTAGACCGGTTTCTGTTCCTGTCAGTATCACACCAACAAAACCCTGACTCTTCTTCACTTCCACTTCCCGTTGGAAGGCGGAGTGACGCCTGCCGTACGAGCACCATTACTGCTCGCCTGTCACCGAGGCCCGGCTCCGGCCCGGGGTCCCGGCCCCCCCAGGGCGGCCCGTGGCCCCGGGCTACAGGGCCCTGCCGGGAGGCATGGAGTGACGTGGCCAACAAGCTCCAGATGTTGGGCTGCATTAGGGCCCGACAGGCTGTCATGTCACCGCCTCCACTACCACACAGTTCCATCACCTCCCATCTGCTGCCCGACACCTCCTGAGGGGGCTGGGGGGGCGGAGGGGGGGCGGAGGGGGGGGGGCTCAGATACAGCCACCATGACACTCCACTGCACTTCATCTCCGATTATTTATGTAAGTCAAAGTTTGAGCTTCAAGTGAACTCACGATGCAGAATGAGCTCGTTCAGAACAATGATATTATTGGATCATTGATATATGATTAATAACTGTGTGTCAGTTGCTAAGTGTTGTTTTATTTCATAAATGTCCTGGAGTAGAACGTAAAATATGTCCCTTTGTATTGTAGTAGATACAGAAAACAGGGATTCTCCAGTTAAGTTCTAGAAAGTTAATTTAGGTATTTAAGTATTTGCAGAAGATAATGAAACATCTCCATCTACAGGCAGAGACAGATCTATAATCTGTGTTAGAAGTTAGAATAATGATTCTGAAGAAAACATAAAAGATCATATGTGTATAAATTTATATGCTCAACAAACATAAGCTATTAAGCAATTTAGAGTTTAAATAAATGTATCAATTAGATGATTGAAAAACGTTCATCAGCAGCAAATTTATCATTCAAGACTTTTATTTTTAGATTTACTCTCCATTTTATGAGACTGTAAAAGTTTAATATTCCGGTCTTGGACTAATGGCCTCTTAAAATTAAGCATTTTACAAATATAACCCTAACCCTAACCCTAACCCTAACCCTTATAAATTAATAGTTTGGTAAATGAACGTGCAGCAGCATCTTTAATATGAACAGTTAAGATGTGCAACTTTCTGCACATATCATGAATCATGAATGCATATTTAAAATATACATTGATAATTCCACACGTCAGTTTTAAGACTTCATAGATCACTGGAAATTAATAATTGAGAAAAAAAATTGAAAAGAACTTTAAATATGTTTTTTAATGTTTTTGGAGGTTTTTAAAACAGCCAAGATTTGTCAATAATAAATAATAATTTAATTCTGCCATCCAATGTAAACTGAGTATAGTCTCATAGGATTTACACTATTCAAGCACTTAGTGTTAAACTTACTAGGAATACGTTATTTGCGCTGCATGACCTGAATGAAATATTGATCCAAAAGGATAAAAGCTTGATGTCTGGCTCCCCCTAGGGGCACAAATGTAAAGTATATGAACCTCAGGATATCCACTGTAACTGCTGATGAGGTTCAACTCATTTTCCAAAATAAGAACTCATTGTTATTAAGTTTAAACTCTGTCAACAGTGACACAAGCAAACACGAGCAGCAGCTCAACTTTAGATAATTATTCATCAAACACAAAGTTAGCAAAGTTTAGCAAAAGTTTCCCTGAAGCTTGAAATCTGTCAAACAGTTTATAAAATAATTTAACTTTCGACAAGACAATGTGTAAACTCACCTGAGAGTTTTAAACATTGAGATTCTTCTTCTCATGTGTGATGGTGGCTGGAAAACAACTCATCAGTCCATTAGCGCCACCTGCTGGTCTGTAATGTGCAGTGACCAAACGAGCTCAACGCAATGCAAATTAATAAAACACATTTTAAGTGTAGTAAAACTTTAGGAGATAAATAAGAATGACCAATTCATGAATTTGATATATCCTACATGTATTGTGTTCAATGACATATTAAGCATTTCTAATTTGTACATTAGGCGAAATTTAAAGCACCAAATGTTTTTACCTACTATGAAACCAAATATTAATATATAATATAGAGTGAGTTAACCTGTTAACCATTTTTATACTCACATTATCACTTAGCATATATATTTTTCTATTTGAAAAACGGTTACAGTAGGAAACAGTGAAATGAGTTGACTGATAATATATATAAACAAATAATATATTTATGTATAAACATGTATTTATAAGTGTGTGAGTGTAAGATAAAGAAAAGACAGCGAGAGGATCTGGTCAGGAAAAGAGAACTTTATTTATTCTGGGAAACAGACTCTTATTATATTTGATTACTTGTAAGATAGAAAACACAGTAGCTTTTCAAAATAAAAGCGAGGTCCATTAATTCATTATCTTTATATATGTTTTTCTTTTAAAACACACTTCAATAAATATTTTACTTCATCTGGAGTTTTTTTACTTCTTCTCTTTTCTCTTTTCCAAAAACAAACAGTGGAGGAACCAACACGGGGTCAAAGGTCAGCGCTGGAGACACAAGCCAACACGCACAATGCAGAGGCCACGTTAATACACAACCTAAGTTACACACCGTCCGAAATACAACTGTGTCCACATCACTATGGCAATTATTACACAACTCTCCGAGGATTCAAATGTCTATCACGATTTGATCTGAGAAAAGAAGCAGCATCACACACTGAAGAGCACAGAGAGGTAAAGCTCCAGGTTAAGACGTGTGGGTTTGACACGCGAACCCTGAACGCAGCATCAGCCCCCCCCACCCTCACCCCTCCCCTCCCTGGGTCCAGGCCTCAGGGCTCAGGGTGCGACAGATACTGAACATCACGCTGGTGAGTGGCACCACAGAGTAAACACTCGCTTTTCAATACTGCAAAAGGAACTCATGGTCAGGTAGAGTGTCTGGAATGAAGCAAAGTGCAGAGACAAGAGGATGAAGAGTGTGAGAGGATGAAGAGCAGAGTGACGAGAGGATGAAGAGCAGAGTTTGAGAGGATGAAGAGCAGAGACGTGAGAGGATGAAGAGCAGAGTGTGAGAGGATGAAGAGCAGAGTGTGAGAGGATGAAGAGCAGAGTGTGAGAGGATGAAGAGCAGAGTGTGAGAGGATGAAGAGCAGAGTGTGAGAGGCTGAAGAGCAGAGTTTGAGAGGATGAAGAGCAGAGACGTGAGAGGATGAAGAGCAGAGTGTGAGAGGATGAAGAGCAGAGTGTGAGAGGATGAAGAGCAGAGACGTGAGAGGATGAAGAGCAGAGTGTGAGAGGATGAAGAGCAGAGTGTGAGAGGATGAAGAGCAGAGTGTGAGAGGATGACGAGCAGAGTGTGAGAGGATGAAGAGCAGAGTGTGAGAGGATGAAGAGCAGAGACATGAGAGGATGAAGAGCAGAGTGTGAGAGGATGAAGAGCAGAGACGAGAGGATGAAGAGCAGAGTGTGAGAGGATGAAGAGCAGAGTGTGAGAGGATGAAGAGCAGAGACGAGAGGATGAAGAGCAGAGTGACGAGAGGATGAAGAGCAGAGACGTGAGAGGATGAAGAGCAGAGACATGAGAGGATGAAGAGCAGAGTGTGAGAGGATGAAGAGCAGAGTTTGAGAGGATGAAGAGCAGAGACGAGAGGATGAAGAGCAGAGTGTGAGAGGATGAAGAGCTTCGGTCCTGAAATCTCTTTTAAAGGATCATACTGGTCTGTCTGCAAGTTTACTTCAAATTTCTATCTCTGCAAACACATAGGAACCTGAAACCCGCCTGAGAACCGTGATCCATCCTGTGAACATCATGTTTGTTTTGTTTATTAAAAAACTTGTATTAGCTTTGTGCAATAACACAAATGAAAACAATTGAAATCTGCAGTGGAGGAGAAACCGTGAGTCAGAGTTGAACTCGACCACATCACTGGATGAGACAGATGACTGAGGAACTGTTTATCAGAAGAAATCCAGTTGTGCTTCCCGTCATCAGTCGTCATTTGCATCATCTCAATATGATATCATAACTTCCTGAGCAGGAACCGAACCCCACAGGAAGTTGAGTGAATCAGATTCAGACCTCAGGCGAGTCTCAGTGAGATGATTCAACGCTGCACTGACTCTAACTGAGACCAGCAGCTGACATGAAGATGCAAAGAGACATTCTATCCAAACAGCTCAAACACAATGTGTATTAAATCCTGGAGGACACACAGGTGAGCTCCTGTTTGGATCATCCAGCTCCGAACCAGCAGCTCAGGTGTTTCATCTTCCTGACACACGCCCACTTGCATCACTGTCTATAGATCCTCTTTGTTATTATAGACTGTAAATATAGATTCTATAGTTAACGCCTGATGAATTATAACCAACACCAAGGACGTTATGTTTCTGTCCATCCTAAAGATTCTGACAAAGGGCAGGTCCAGGATTCTTTTCTCCTTCTTTAATGTCCCGGGGCGTTTTGTGACATTTCCACTAATAGCTCAGGGAATAATTCAGAGATCTTGATGGGAAAAAATAAGTGCCACTGTATCTTATGAGGTTTAACTTAAGTAGAAATTGGCTAATTACTGAAACCTGAGTCCATGATCACCTCCGAACCCTGTGACCTACACGTCCTCAGGTAAAGTGAATCCTGCTCTTTGACCCAGATGTATTTTCTTGTCAGGAGACGTGTAAACAGGAAGATAATCCTGTGGTTTGTTTTACTGGAGCTGCTGCATCATTAATGCACAGAGATCAGAGACCTGCAGGTAAACAGATCTCTGAGAGGAAGCTTCTCATGATCCTCATGAATCTTCAGCTCCTGCACCAGCCGGTCGGAGGCAGTGCTGCGGCGTGGTGGTTAGGCTGTGACTGTGAAAGCAGAGGAACCAGTTTGCATCACCGGGCCAGGAACTAGGGCACCGTGGTATCATGACAGACACACACACACACACACACACACACACATCCTGAAGCCTCAGTGAGTCAGGGTGATATTAATAGAGCGACACAGCAGGTGCTGTCGCTCTGTCTGTTGCTCACGGCCAATTATGAGGCTCTGCAGGTGTGCAGCCATGCAACCAAACGTTAATCCAACAACAGCCTCTTCCTCCTCCTCCTCCTCCTCCTCTTCCTCTGCCACCCTTCAACCTTTGCTCTCTCCACAATACGTCTTCTACTTTTAGAAGTGTCTCAGTCTCTCTCTCTCTCTCTCTCTTACTCTCTCTCTCTCTCACACACACACACACACAGAGAATCGCTGGCTTGGTAAATGTTATTAGGTCAAACTTCCTCCTCTGGCTGTGAGTGACTCAGTGCATCGGCTCAGTCGCTCCCACCTGGAGCCTCCGGAGGAAGAGGAGCAGCAGGAACAACAGGAAGCAGAGAGGTGGAGGCATGAAGGAGGTTAATGGTTTCACAGAAGGAGACGGAGGAGCACACGGATGAGTGAAGGCAACAAAACACTGGATGAGAAGATGGGTTAGTCCCTCAGAACAGTTCAGAAGAAGCATTTCAGATAAACCTCAGTGTCTCAGTGTCTCTGATAAACATTCAACTCGTCTTCTTCTTCTCAGCTGCTGCACTTTGCTTTCTTCAAACGCTCGAAGCTGTTTTCAGACGTGAACTCACAAAAAGCTCTAGATCCAGTTTGTGTTTGACATGTGAAGAAGCAGCAGGAGATTGTTCGGGTCAGACTCGTCCACAACAACAGGAAATTGTTGGGAACATTCATGGGAGGGGTGGAGTTGTTTTTGTTTTTGTTTACAGCTCGTCCACACCGGCGTCGCCCTCTTCTCCAGAAAGCTCTGGAGTCTCCTGGTCTTAGTCTGCGTCTTCTACGTGATCGGCTCCTCTATCATCCCGGGATATTAGTTTTCTCACATCCGTTGCGTGTCAAGACAAAACAACAAACTCGTCCCGACCTTGTCCTGCTGTTTCTCACGTGGTCTCACTCAGACATGTTCCAAGGGGCTGAAGGAAAAGTTCCACAACTGACTCGATCATTTTCAGCCCATCCGGGAAATATCTGAACAAATGTCAGTCTGAAATCAGATTCACAGGAAATAGATTTGACCAAATCAGTTGTTTCAAGATTTTCCTGATGTGCACAATATCTTTAATAAAATTTTCAAAAACACAAATATACTTCTTTCTGATTTCAAACCTTATATATTTTAAAGATAATTTAGCATTTCCGAGACATTTAATCTAAAGAACCGAGGCATGAAAATCACTGGAGAAGTGAGAACATTATTGAAGGAGGTCTTTCTAATCCCGTTAGCTTAGTCCTGTGTGTTAGCATTTCTTTAGTCAAGTTTGGTTCAAACGCAGCATTACAAGATACAAGAAAACGTACAAAAGCTCGGTTAAAAGCACGAGAATCAGGTGTTTGTTCTAAGAAGAAACACAGTTACACTCAAAAGGCTTGGAGGAACGCCAACATCACCGACAGGAACGCACAACGCCGAGCTGGGACCAGTAGCACCTGCTCACACCAGTTAGTTCTGTTGTTTTCAATCATTCATGAGTCAAACAGAAAGTTTCATAACTCACAACTATTATTATTGCTACATCTTAAACTTCATCAACGCTGCGGGAATCTGTCGCTTCTACACACGAACACACACCGACCCACATGTGGACGAGGAGGTTACATGATACACACATGTACTTCTACACAAACACATGTAGTACTACAGTATCAAGCAAGAACTTCTCCAGTTACTGTACAGGTTGGATCCACTTCACTCCTCGAGTTACAGCTGAGTCATCGTCCAGGGAACGTGACCGAGGGGAGAGACCAGCGACCTGTGTGTGTGTGTCTGTGTGTGTCTGTGTGTGTGTCTGTGTGTGTGTGTCCACTGCTCATTCAACACACTACACAATCCATCTGTATCAGAGCAACCGGCCTCAGACAGAAAACGGCTCAGGAGCTCAGTTTTAGTCATGAAAATGAAATATTTACCAAGAGAAGAGACACAATTAATTAGAAAAATCAGACAAATAATTAGATTAATTTGTCTTTACGTCTGAAAACTCTCAAATCTCATTAGTAACTGTTGGTATTTAGGATGTTTGTTGTTTTTTCAGAAACAGAAAGACCAGGAGGCGTGTCCAGCCGATCCAGTTGTTGTTATTAACTGTCAATCATCTTTAGCAGAGTCATTCACGTCAATCTCACGTTAATTTAAAGCTTCTTCTTCACCCCTTTAGATGTAGAAGGACATTTTTCACATGAAGCTTCGTTTAAAGTTCAGTTGCATCGACTGCAGTTAAATCAAAAAATAAAAAAACTTTTGAAAGTATTATTACACTACAAATCTTCATCTTTTCTTCTATCTGTCAAATCAACCCGTTGTGTAATGGCCCACACACAGAGGTCGTGATATCTTCCCTCAGGTCTGATCTGCTGAGGCTGGATCTCAATCCGTCCGCTCCACATTCTCTACGTCTAAAACACCGTCAGGTCTGTGAACACCCGCTCTACCACAGCGCCATCGTCACTATCCAGGTGTCTATGATTTCTACGAGTCTCTCAGAAGGTCGAGCAGGATCCGTCGGACGGTCGAGGAGCTGCTTCTCCACTTCTGATTCAGGACATTCACGAGAAGCTTCTCCTCCGGCTGCAGCGTCAGTGATAAATGGATGAACTCACGTTAAGGCTTTAACAGATAAACTGTTCTAGGCAAGTCTACACACATGGGGACAGAGATTCCTCCTCTGGGGCCTCCACCTCCTCCACCTCCTCCACCTCCTCCACCTCCTCCACCTCCTCCGCTCTGCTGTTTCTCTGTCTTCCTCACATCCTCTGTATTCACTCTCTTCTTCTCTCTCTCTCTCCATCTTTGGCAGCGTGCTGGACCCGGGGGCAGGGAGTCGGGTCAAATGCGTCCGTTTCCGTGCGTGCTGCTGCGGCGGCCCGACAGCGAGTGGGAGGAGTAGTGCAGCTCGGCAGCGGAGAAGGTGGAGGAGGAGGAGATGGAGGAGGAGGAGGAGGCGAGTCCGCAGGCTTCACAGGCCAGAGCCAGCTGCCGCAGAGCGTCCAGGGAATCCACCTTGGCTCCTCGGAGCAGATCGCTCTGACCCTGCAGCACAGGAACACATGTTATATGCAGCAGGATGTTCAGCGCTTATTATTATTATTATTATTATTATTATTATGACCTCTGGAATGTGGCAGACGCCCTGAACTACGGCAAAAAGCTGAATCATTCGTTTAATTTTATTATTCTGTCCAATATTCCCTCGTGTTTAAGTTCTGTTTTTATAAACATTATTATTATGATGATTTTCATGAGTTTCATATGTTTTGTTGGAAATATATTGTTACTTGTATTAAAGTGTAAAGTTCTATACAATTAAAATAATAATTATCATTATTATCAGTTTTGAATCGTGTTCAAACAGTTTAAACATTTCAAATTTACTACAACGGGTTTAACTTTTTCTGAAACACAAAAGAGGTTTGTTTTGTCTTTATAATGAAAGCTGCAGATTAACACGAGCAATAAAAAGAGAATGGACTTTTCTTTTTAAAGGAAAACACAGAGGAAAGAATCTTCCAACATGAATTTAATTGTTAGTTTTTATGAATCCCTATGAAGCTTCATTCCGGAGTGAGTCTCCGATGTCTCTGAATCACCATAACACCGAACCACCATCACCATGATCCACTTCATGCTTCTCCCTACCTTGAGGACAGTGATGTTCCAGGTGAAGCTCTCCACAGCTTTGCACAGCTTGCGTCCCTTCAGTCCGTCCTTCTCCCCGAGCCGGGACAGGTCCTCGTGGAAGTCCATGCCTGCGAGGAGACACAAGCAGGAGTCTGTGCGTCAGCTGGCGTGCCGGCCGGGCGTCAATAATGCAAATGTATGATAATACAATGTGAACTGTCAAACCGATTCCGTGATTCGTGTGAATTATATTTGTGACTAACAGGAAGCGTCTGGGGGCACGGGCGGCGCCGGCAGACACCGGATTTACATATTTACACAAAAGTAAAAGTTCCATCCCTCCTGACATTTGCCTTGTGAGGTAAAGGTCAGGAGTTATGAGAGAGAGAGGATACACTGGTTATTAACACACTGTGGAACAGGCTGATAATCACTGGAACACAGAAGTTGAAGCATGTTATGAGTAATAGATGATATTTGCTCGAACCTTCTCTCTGCACCTGGGCGATCTTCTCCTGGACGGCGTCTGCGTTCTCGATCAGTTGCTTCTGAGCAGCGATCATCTGCAGACACAGAGAGAGAGAGAGAGAGAGAGAGAGAGAGAGAGAGAGAGAGAGAGAGAGAGAGAGAGTTTGGGTTTAACTTGATCAAACTATATCTATACCTGCTTTTTCTACAGGCTTCAAAGTGGCAGGAGGATTTCCCAGCATGCATCTGGACATACACACACAATCATTCACTTCTATGGACAAATCCCCAACTTACCGTTTATGACACGGATCAGGAAACCTGGATGTTCAGAACCAGGTTTTCAGAGCCACTTAACTTGAGGGTGAAACCAAAGGTGAGTTCAAGTAAAGTGAATAATTCACCAGGGTTCAGATATGCTGGGCGTGCACAAACATTAAGTCTGTGCCAGGATGAGCAGGAGAATTGGAGGACAACATCAGATCCTCGGCTTCGCACAGAGAGAGAAGCTGCCGAGCAAGTTCCTACGATGCTTCGCTCTTCAGCTGTTGATTCTCACAGTAATAAACCAACAGAGAATGAAGACATGTTGGATGTTGGGCGTGAACAAGCATCAGGTCTGTGCCAGGGTGAGCAGGTGAATCGGCTCTGGGGCAATAACAATAACAGACGCTCAGGACAATAAATCATGGAAAATATCTAGCATATTTAGGTGACGTATATAGATAGATAGATAGATAGATAGATAGATAGATAGATAGATAGATAGATAGATAGATAGATAGATAGATAGATAGATAGATAGATAGATAGATAGATAGATAGATAGATAGATAGATAGATAGATAGATAGATAGATAGATAGATAGATAGATAGATAGATAGATAGATAGATAGATAGATAGATAGATAGATAGATAGATAGATAGATAGATAGATAGATAGATAGATAGATAGATAGATAGATAGATAGATAGATAGATAGATAGATAGATAGATAGATAGATAGATAGATAGATAGATAGATAGATAGATAGATAGATAGATAGATAGATAGATAGATAGATAGATAGATAGATTACTTTATTCATCCCCGAAGGGAAATTAAGTCGTCATAGCAGCCGGTATATTTGAATACAATAAAATACAATACAATAGAATAAAATAAAAAATATTGAGGTAGAAAGAATAAAAAACAGAAACACAAGATAAATAGGTAGATAAGGTGCAGTGGCAAGATGATGGTAATAGTACTGATGATATGATGGTAATGTTATTGTTAGACAGTATATCAAAATAGTACAGTATATATAGTATATAATATAACATAATATATATTTATATATGATAGTAATTATACCAATATAATAGCAGTATATAGTAATACTGGCAGCAACAGTATATATAATAATAATAGTAAATATATCATATATTATGAGTCTGAGAACTTTTGAATATTATTTATGTATTATTATGTTATTCTAGAACTATTATATCAGTTATCAGATCAGTTTTCAACCAGTGACTTGCTTCCTGTGGCTACTTGGAGGAGATGTGGATCTCCTGCTGTGTTTCAGCCTCCCAATGACAGGACATGACTCAGAGTCTCAGAGTCTCAGGGTAACGAACCGTACAGGACAAGACAAGAAGCCCCAAGTCCTGGTATCAGAATTAGCATTTAGGTGCAATTAAGTGGGATTGTGGGGATTTAAGGATTATTTCTGTGTGGCTGAAGATGTTTAATGACAAGTTTGGATCAGTCAGAACGGGAGGAAGAAGGGAAGAGGACAGAACTCCGGCTACAGGGCAGCGGAGGGAGGAGGATGACGAGTGTGTGTGATGACTAAGCTGTGTGTGTGTGTGTGTGTGTGTGTGTGTTTGTGTTTGTGTTTGGCCCAGAAAGCCTGAAGAGCTGTGATGTACGACTGGAGACCGACTGAGGCCTCATGACACCGACCTGCTGGGTTCACATTTGTCGGGTTCACACTCGGACATCATCGACTCTGCTGACTTGCATGAACACAATGTGATGGCTGGGGGGTGAGGGGGGGGGGCACACTGTACCGAGGCGTGTGTGTGTAGGTGTTGTCGTCACCGAGCGCTGAAGCAGGTGGGAGAGACAAGAGGAGAAGGAGTAGGAGGAGACGCAGCTGGCAGTGAGGGTGTGTGTGTGTGTCTGTGTGTGTGTGTGTGTGTGTGTGTGTCTGTGTGTGTTTGTGTCTGTGCTTGAGGAGGAGTGTGGGTGACTGTTTCATGCACGTCACCTCAGAGTGTCTTTCTGCATATTTAATGTTCACTGTAACTTAACGTGGGCGCGTGAGCTCGGTTTCACAAAACAGAATCCTGATCCTTGAGAAGCTCGATGATGCAGAGAAATCGTGACCGAGCTGAAACTCACACATCCGCTTTCTCAAGAAACTAAACTAGAGCAAGAAGTGAAATCATCTATATGACAACAGGGGGAGAGTAAAGCATGAACTATACATTTACTTTATTAACCGTTCCTTTATTTAATTCATTAAATCTTTATTTTATTGTATTTTTTGACTTCCTTTTTCTTACCTGATACCTTTTACAACTTTGCTCTTATTGCTGAGATGACCTGTTCTCTCTCACTTTAACTCTTCAACTGACCCTGTGTTAACTCACATATGATTATAAAAATGTGATTATTACATTATTAAATCATTATAATTGGTGTTATAGTTAATTAAGCTGGAGAAAGTTTTACCAGTAAAAACTACTGGATCACCATGAAATCAATTTCTCACCGATATAACCAGGAATAACAAATGGATCTTCATGAACCTCAGGCACATTTAAGAGACTGAGATCATCAGCAGTTTGTTTTGCATCCTAAACAAATCTGTTGGCTCTGAAAAAAAAGGGTGAGAAGCGAGTGAGAGTAACTTGTTGTGCGTCTCACTGACCGTGTCGTAGGCGCTGAGCAGTTTGCGTGTCGGCTCCGACAGGTTGGCCAGCGGCTCCAGACAAGGGTAGCCCTCCCTCAGCACCATGGTGGCCCCCAGGGGCCCCTCGGGGCCCTGCAGCCGGGTGGCCAGGCTCTGGATGCACTGCTTGAGCTTGGCCACCGTGGGGAGCCCACACTGCTCCTTGAAACTGGCCGTGGTGCTCTGGAAACATGTGAAAGCAAAAAGAAAACAGAGAGAGAGAGAAGAGGGGGAATAGAATTAGATCAGATGAACACACACACACACACACACACACACACACACACACACAGACACACACACACAAACAGAAACACACAGTTCACCCTCTTTCCTCTGTCATCTGCTGTCCCTCTCGGGAATAAAATCAATATGGCCGTCATTTTGATCCAGTGAAATCTGACTTAGATTAAGCACATTTTGGCAAAAGAGAGAAGACTATATGTTTTAAATCTGGAACGTGAACATTTGGAGGTTTGTTCAGCTTCAGCAGGTGTGGAGACGCAAAACTGGGTTGGTTCACACATCTGAATAATAAGAGTCGTGTGTTATTACGCTGCTGAAATGATAAAAAAAACTGGGTCATGTCATAAAGGTAAAGATTGATTTGAGCACCTGAATAGAAAAACAGCCGCCGATGCTGTTTGCCACATGGCAGTGTGTGTGTGTGTGTGTGTGTGTGTGTGTGTGTGTGTGTGTGTGTGTGTGTGTGTGTGTGTGTGTGTGTGTGTGTGTGTGTGTGTGTATAACAGACATTCAGCATGGTGAATATTAAGTGACTCTGGCAGATGAGGGACTCAGAGAGGGAGAAGGAGAGAGTTCACGTCGGAGGAGAAGGACAATGAGATTCAAGCAGGCAGATACATTTGTGAATGAACGAGTAGTGTGTCTGCGAAGGAGAGTGTGTGTGTGTTTGTGTGTGTGTGTGTGTCTGATAGGGGGGGGGACTGCTACTGATACACGGACAACAGTGATTTATCTCCTGACAGATTTCTGTTGTACGGTTTTATTCTGAAGCCGATATTTAACCACTGTAGAAATGTTGCAGATGAACGAGCAGGAGAATCTAAGGAAAACAGAGGAAGACCATGATTTTTGCATCAGTGTTATGGAATATTTAGGTTTTTCCAGTGAGTGGATTCTTGGTTATTGACCCACCTCCAAGAAAACACCTGATTTTAAGATTGTTTTTGTTCTTGGAAATAATCTCATGACCATTTAGGAGAGAGCCAGGCTAGCAGTTTGCCCCTGCTTCCAGTCTTTATGCTAAGCTAAGCTAATCTCTCTACTTTACACACACAGACATAACAGCGATCTTCCTTATCCAGAACGTGAATATATATATTTCTAAATATGTATTTCAACCCGCAGCTTTAACAGCTTCCAGGTTCCTTCTGAGAAAGTGAGCTCTATAAATCAGCGTTTCTCTATAAACGATCCGCAGAAGACGATTCTCTTCTGATCACCTGCTCATAGATGTTTATATTCATTAAGATGGGGGGTGCTGTGTGACCGGGCTCTATATTTTGCTGGTATTCATAGATGCTTTATAATCCTCCTCCACTCTTAATACAGACTCCTCTTTTGTCCCCGCTCCTCCTGCTCCTCCTCTTCCTCCTCTTCCTCCTCTTCCTCCTCCCTCCATCTTCTTCATCCTACACAGACGTCTTAAACAGAGTCGGATTTCAGCAGCGTCAGCAAAGCTACTCCGATTCACCGGAGTCAAAACCGGACATCGTACAGAAGCTTAGAGACACCGGATCCTGAGACTGTATTGGTTTTATTTTGCTGAATCTTAAAGGATCAGTTCATCAATAAATAACAGACGGACATGGTCTCACTCATCTCCGGGATTATTCTAGTTGGTTTGGAGATTTCTGAACCTGTGTTTTTCCTGTGATCATCTCTTTCCAAGGAATCATGTCCTGGTTACTTTGCATTAATCCAAAAATCCTCACAGTAAACACTCATCATTTCTTTCAAATAAAATATATATATAAATATGTCCCAAATGAGACGTGTTAAGAAGGAGGTCTGTGGATTATCAGTGAGGAGGAGAGGGATTAATCTGCAGGACTTTTTGTGTAGAAGGTCGATTTACAGACAATACGATGGAATTAATACGTAACAGTATGTGGGGATCAGAACGTGTTTTCAAATGATTAAAAAATACATTCCGGACATTTGAAAAACTGGATCCATGACTTGATGTATTTCTGCATGAAAAAACAAACTCCATTCAGGTTTCTCCGATAAATTAATCAGCTGATCTAATGAGCTGAGCTGCAAATCTTGTAATGTCGAAAATCATAATATTATACTTGGAATTAAGTAGAAAAAGAAAAAGTGGTTGTAAAAAACTTGGGTGAAAAATAAATACTTTCAGTTTGGATGTAAATTTGGGTGAATCGACCTTTTAGGAAAAATCTAACATGTATTTCATGTATTTCATGTATTTCATTAATGACTGAACGAGTCATGGAGCCCAGCCGCTAACGTTTGAACGTATGAATTCGTCTTTAGGGGCAATAGCCGATATTTCGGGGAAGGATTTCTTATCTTTTGTTCTTCAGTCTAAAGTCGACCAGTTTCTTTCATTGAACGTTCCTCCACAAAAAATATACTTTCTGTAGACGTTTTAGGTCCAGACGACATTTTGTCTCATCTCTATTAACAGCAACAAGCAGATAAATGAAAATCTAAAGGTCGATGTGTTTGGTTCAACGTGTTCTGCCTCTTCTTGTCTTTTAACCAAAGCTGCTCTAACCAGACTGGTCCCTAACTGGTCCCAGTACAAACTCAAACCAAGCTCCCAGTTTAATCTCGTGTAGAATATGTTTGAACAGCTTCCACCAGTTTCCCGTCTCACCTGAGCGTCCTCCCGCAGCTCGGCCGCCTCCTTCAAGGCGCCGCCGGCCGTCTTGAAGGTCTCGTCCACCACCTTGATGCTGGTGTGCCTCAGCGTGACGTACTCCCTCCCCCGCCGGCCCACCCTCCTCACCGACAGACCCCGCCTCTGGGCCTTGCCGCCTCCTCGCCGGTTGGTGACGGCCACGTGGACGAACAGGCTGGTGTGGGGCAAGGGGTCTCCCACCAGGCCCAGCAGGGGCACGTTGCGGTAGCCGGGCTGAAGGCACTCGAAGGCCACGCTGTACTGGCCGATGAAGTCGTCTCCGATGTAGTCGTCGTCTAAAACCACGAAGCGCAGCAAGGCTAGCTCCGGCATGTTGACCTGGAAGAGACAAGGGGAGGAGTCAGCACCTGCGTGGACGTTTGAAGTGATTCCCTCATGGCTTCCTGAGATATCGTGGTTATGAGCGTGGGACGACCTGAAAAATTAGAGTCTTAATTAATCATTTCTCATTAAGTTCATTCACTTGAAGAACAAACTCTATTTGAGGATCCAAGCTTCTCAAGGTTTCATGTGTTGTCACCTGAAAAGTCGCCTGAAAGGATTCTGGAAATTATTCATCTGCTCTTGGTTCATTAACTCGACTCATTGGAAGTAAAACACGCACTTCATTAAATGTTCTCATCAGCGAAGGATGATCAATTACTCAGAAAACATCACTTCCTGTTAATAAGTGTCACTCATGGTTCAGGCCGAACGCTGATGTAATATCACACGATGAAAAGACGACTTTACATTTCAGATCCTATATTCAGAGCACTGTACATGCAAGGGTGACACAACACACACACACACACACACACACACACACACACACACACACACACACACACACAGTTCTGTTGTATCTAAAAACATCTGTTTCATTTAAAAAACGTCCAACGGTTTGAACGTTCCCAAGGAAACGAGGCGAGCACAGCCGGAGAGAAACTCTTTTGTTCCACTCGCTGGTAAAAGCTCACTTGTTACAATCAGAACAGCAGGAGAGAGATTTTCATATGATTCATATTCATCAATCTCAGAAGCCGTTTCACACAAGTGCCACAAAGATTCAGCCTGAGGACGAAAGAGCCGCCAGGAAAAAGGAAACTAGCAGCTTTAAAAACCTGCATCATTTTCACTGTGTTACTGTTGAATGTAATGTTTCTTTATGATGACGAACATGAGCCCGTGGATTATTTAGAATTAATCCGACAAACCCCGTCTGCTGCCATAAATAAAAATATCCTCCTCACATGTTCTCTTGAGCGACAGGTTTGAGACGTTTTGGGTTTTCTCTGGATTATCTGCGTTGTCAGTCTCATCCGTCAACACACACGTGCACGTCCGTCAACACACACGTGCACACCCATCAACACACACACGTGCACTTCCGTCAGTGACACGCGAGTCGGCCACGTTCACGTCGAGGTTCTGTGAACATGTTCCCGTTTGAAGTTGATGGAAGAGGCGAAGAGAACATGTCACACTGACTGAAGGAGGAGCTGTGCTATTATAACAAAATATACACCCTCTATGTGTGTGTGTGTGTGTCTGTCTGTGTGTGTGTGTGTGTGTGAGATGGGGACTTCTCTTACTAATGAGGACAGATTACAAGTCTTCATTACATAAATGATTGAGGTCAGGAGAAGGTTAAAGTAAATGTCAAAGTTTCTAGGAGACTGTCCCATTTCAAAGGCTCCACAAAATGTCTCCTTCCTGGTCCAACCCGTCCCAGGATGCATTGCACTTCGGCGATTGACCAGAGACGTCTGGTGCTGGAGTTTTCCGGCTTCAACTCGACCGAACAGCTCTCACGGTACAAATGTTCAAAAACTTCCTCGTCGTGTCCAACTGCTCTGTTGCTATAGCGACAGCAGCAAGGGCGAGACAAGCTGGTGACGCCGACCGTGGAAATCCTCCCGAGACCAGACCGACTCATTTTGGTTTCGGCCTTCGAATTGGGAAAGTGTGTGTGTGTGTGTGTGTGTGTGTGTGTGTGTGTGTGTGTGTGTGTGTGTGTGTGTGTGTGTGTGTGTGTGTGTGTGTGTGTGAGTGTGTGTGTGTGTGTGAGTGTGTCTCCGCTCCCACAAGCGTTGAGTCAGGGCCGAGTGGTGGAGAGAGAGAAGCTGAAGTTTCATGCATGGGCAAGTTAGACAGACAGCTCCAGCAGACTGTGTGTGTGTGTGTGTGTGTGTGTGTGTGTGAGTGTGTGTGTGTGTGTGTTTTTGTGTGTGTGTCTCTCTCTCTCTCTCTCTCCTCTCAGACGCCCTGTGGCAGAGCAGTTCTGTGACAGTTGATTCAATCACTTTCAGACCCAAACGTTCTGGTGAGGAGACGATGAGACAGAAGGACGATAACTCAAAATCTATTCTTAGCTCCTTCACGTGGAATCGTCCCATCGCAGGTGAAGTCACGTGACAGACGATACTCGACTCTTATTCTTTTCATCTTCTGCAGAAAATCGGAAAAACTCAGCACAGAGACTCGTGTTGAAGGCAAATAAAAAAATCACTTAATGCCAAATGAATATTACGTAATTCACGCGGGAACAAAAAGAAAAGTAAGATCTATTAAAGGCTAATTTTCCAAAACCCACAGCTGAAGAAAATAACATTTTAATGTTTTTTGCTTCGGGACAAAAGAAAGTTTCCTCAAAAACAAAATCAGCTGTTTAAAAAGCAGAAGTTAGAACCAGCGACAGTTTGAAATGTCAAGTGCTTCGTCTCCTGTGACTCAAAAAAACACTTTGTTCCAACCGAAGCAGACAAATCCTCTGAGATGTGATCCTACGTTTCCCAGAATGCAAATCAACAGCCAACAGTTAAGCCTTGTGGTGCGTTCGTGTGCTGCCGCGATAATCAGAGATATTAGCTCCCGACGAGGAAACTTCACGTGAACTGAAGTCGAAACAACAACTCAGAAAGTCGGAGAAATAAAGTATCAGTATCGACTTCACATCACGTGAACACACTGATGTCAGAACGACTCGGCCACCGGGGGCATCAGAGAGAATCAGTGAGATGTGTCAGCAGCAGATAATGAGGAGAGAGAGGAGGAGCAGCCGCAGACGTCTGGGAAACTCCATTCTCTCTAAGAATCACACAGATTGTCTTCAGACCCACTGACTTCAAACAGCTCTTTTCTTTACTCTATATTTACATTTACATTCACATTCACAGTACCAGCTACGATACCCGAGCACACACAGAATCATCAGAGTTCCTCTTGAATGAGCTTCAAATCAAACCTACACAACAGAGAAAAGAGCAGGTTCATCCGTCATGATCTCAAACTGTCACAGCACGATACACACAGCACGATACACACACAACACGATACACACACTGACACACTGACTGACACACCCGAGCTACTGTAAACACACTGAGAGGCTGTTTATGAGCTCAGACAGCTGAGACAGCTGTTTTCATCAGGGCTGAGGAGGAAAACTACATTTAGATTGAGCTGAGAGTGTGTGTGTGTACGTGTGTGTGTGTGTGTGTGTGTGAGTGTGTGTCAGAGCCTGGAGGACTAATGATGAAGACATATGAGCACACGCCTCACCAGGCTGATACTTCACCACTCAGCAGGACCTCCACTGATTATCCTGCCGCTGTGTTAACACGCCGCTATGTTTGTGTGTTTCTGAGTGTGTGTTCTCTATTGTGTGTGTGTGTGTGTGTGTTACAGGACACACTGCCCCCCCGGAGCCACACTCGACCCGGTGGTTAGAATCCAAAAGGCTAAACGTGCTGCTCTCTGACGTACAGCGGAAAATGTCAGAGAAATCGGCTGCAGACATTTTGTCGAGTTCATCTTTCTCATCTTTCTCATTTTGACTGATTTTTCTCAAGCTTAAAATCAGGTTTAATACCGACAGTGAGTTTCCACTCTTCCTCCTCCTGCTCTTCTTCCTCCTCATCCCTCTGATAAAAAGAATGGAATATACAATAAGCTTATCATCATAACACAGATGTGAGTATAACTGGGATTTAATGTGTTTCCAACAAACTGTTTAATCAGTTTGTGTTGTGTTTGTTCAGGTTGATGTGAACCTGTCGTTCAAAACTCACAAATCAACCCCCGGCACCAGAAGCTTGTTTCCTGTCTCTAATTTCTCTCTCTCTTGAAAATGAAATTGTCAGCGGATCCTTGAACTCTTTGATCTATTTTACTCAGAATGAGGTTTTCTGTCCTGCAGCTGTTTCACTTTCCCTCCATTCATTTATTATGTGTGTTACAGCCAGTTGAAGTTCTGCTCCTCGACTGAACCACGATAAAGAAATGTGTTGTCGTATGAGATCGTGTTGAGATTAACAAGGAAATATAATCTTGCAGTTGTGACACTTTTTCTTATATGTGTGGTCAGAGAAGCCCGAGGACTGAGATGTAGCTTGTCTCCTGCTGGCTGAACGTTGACGTGTTCTCCACGGTGCAGGATGTTGGTTCTGTCAGTTCACAGATGATGGACGAGCTGCAGCTGCGGACTTCATCGCTCTCCACACGTCGAGCATTTCTCCAGCAGCTCGCTGAGCAGCGGAGAGAGAAACCGTGAGAGAGACGTTCTGAATGACTTCCTGTCAGTCAAACAGGATCTTTGTGTTTCTACAGCCGAAGTCTGAGCAGCGGCGAGGATCAGTGAGCCGGCTGAACCAATCAGGAGGAGTCGAGTGACTTTAGGACGAAAGCTTCCTAAAGTCCTGTAAACCTTGTGTTTACAGTTTAATATTTGAAGTCACAATCAAATGTCAGTTTCCTTCTTTGTCCTTAAAAAACAATTCAAATAACAGTAAAAACAATAGAATCTGCTTGAATTAAAGTCTGAGACATTTCGTTTGAGAATGATTTTTTCAGACTATACCGACTAAGATTCCTTTATGTCTTTACTTACTATAAATGTAATGATTTATGGGGTCATAAATGTGTGTGTGTGTAATAGTTGTGAAGCTGTATATCATCCCTGTGTGCATAACCAGATTCTCGATGTGTATTCAGAACCTGTGAGTGTCTAACCAGGCAGATTAAAAAAGAGCTTTTGGAGATTTGTCCGAATCCAGCGTCACCCACGATGTGTTCTCACCCTGAGCTGAGCTGAGGTCTGTCGGGCGAGAAGCTGCCAAAGCAAACGTGTGCAGATCTCTCAGTGTGAGGCCGGCTCTTCACACAGAGACACAGAGTTTAAACAAACACACGAGAGAAGAGACGTCAGCTGTAACTTCACAACTCGACTGTATTTCCTCTCTCAGCTTTTAAAGATTTGTCTGCACGTTCACAGATCTGTGCACGAGCTTGCAAATCAACATACACTCAAAATGTGTGAGAGATTAAGGGCCTCACAACACAAGAGAAACCTAGATGACACACACACACACATGTACACACACAGACACACACAGTGCATGGTGTGATGAGACCACAGAGAACTCATCAGTTGTGACAGCTTGTCGTTACGGCTCAACCTCACTGACTCAGGACTCTGTCAGCGACGGCTAATGGAGGAAAAGCCAAATGAGTGACACCTCAGTCGTTAAATCTCATCTGAAATAATAGATTCACTGCTTCAGTGAGTCTGTTCATGAGAGGAACTCGTTTCTGTCTGAGTCTCCTTAAGCTAAACTTAAATAAAAGCAGAATCACAGGAGATATGATGATTTCTGGGCACATTGAAAATCACGTTGATTTTTATTTCAGGGAAATGATTTGAAATAATAGAGACGACTTCAGACGTCTCCGGGAAGAAGAACACGAAAACAAATCGTTTAAAATAGGAACTAATCATATGTTCTGTCTGTAAACAGGATTATTAGCAGGAGCTGTTATGCACTTATGTAAACGATTGAAGCGAGTTATTGCTTTTTTTGGGGTTTTTTAAACAAAACAAATCAAATTTAGCAAAGTGAATGAAACCTTTTAAAACACTTGACCTATTTTCTACATTTTATTTTGTGCAGAGTGTGAATTGTTGGATTTTGGATGTTTTCATGTGTTTAAGATGAAATCCAACTTGTGATTGATTGACAGTATCACTAGTATCTGTAGAGAAGGTGTTGAGATCAGTGAGTAAAGCGTCTGACCTGGAACTCGAAGGTCTCATCGAACAGCGGGTCGTCCTGGTTCTGAGCGGCCGTGCGGGTCCGCTGCTCGGCGCAGTCGGCCGGGACGCCGTGCAGCTCCAGGACCACGTAGGGGTCGATGACCTCGCCCTTCGCCCCCGACCCCTGAGGCTTGGGCAGGTTGTGGGCGCTGATGACCTGCAGAGAGAGACACAGATGATGAATCACATAATAAAATATAATAAAATAAAAGTCTTAAAGGGAAAGAGGACATTCATTTGACATCAGGACGGCTCTGTTTTAAAACCAGACTCACGTGGTCATATGAGCATTCAAAATATGTTTGTAATAATTGCTCCTGTACTAGAGGTTAAAAAATACAGACATGTTTTTTCCTGAATCATCTGACGTCATAAATTCCCTGAAGGTTCCAGAGACGACAGCAGAGACATAAACACTAACACGAGGTTCAGGAATCTGAATCAAATCAATCAAATCAAATCTTCTCTGACTTCGACTTCTCCTGTTCGTATTTCCCTGGACAGCGTTTCCTCATTTCCAACATGAACAGAATGATGAACTTCGACTGATGAAACTCAAATGAACTTTTAAGTGCAGTTAAAAGTATTTTTACTGCATTGAAAATGTGATTTATCCAAAATAAATTATAGTGATGCATCAGTGTGGAATTTAATGACTCGACAGCAGCGGTTCTTAAAATAGGCGTCTGCTGAGAAACACACATCTACAATCTTTCTAAGAAATGATTCTTGTTCTTTCACACAACTAAGAAGAAGATTAAAAAATAGGTTGTGTCACATTATGTCCAAAGAATGTTTTCTATCTTGTTGGGTCTTGTCTGAGAAAAGCATTGAGAACGTTCCCCAGGTTATTTCAGATGTTTCCAAACTGTGGTTCAGGTGAATTTGAGGAGTCGTGAGATGATTAATGAGAGAGAGACATGAAATATTGGATCATTTTAACAGTTCCTGACATGAAACCTTGTGGGAGGTGGAAGGAGAGATATGAGCTAACAACTTAAAAAGATGTGAAACACGACTTCACACACGGATTCAGCCAAGAAGCTTAAAAAAGGCTTTTTAATGGTTTCTCTAAAAAAAACTCAATCAGAGATGCTGCTTCCGATTCATCATGACTCACATCAACAAGGTGAATCATCTCATCTCATTATGAATTCTATTAACTTTAGTTTAAAATGCTCTTCTTCAAAATGGCCAAAATATTTAGTTTCAAGTAGCATGAAATACAAATACTCAAGTGAAATATACTTTATACTTCAGTGCAGTATTGAGGGACAATGAAGGATGATGACAGAGTTTCAGTTTTCATATCAGCACGTGACATGAGAAATGTGTCCTTCAAATAATATATAAATAATAATAATAACTTTATTAATAAACTTTAAATCAGAATGAGTGTCCTGATGTTCACCTTGATGCGTAGCGTCTGAGGAGGAACTCCGGGGACACACCCCTGCGTGTGGGCGCTGAAGTACGACACCTCGTCCCTCATCACCGCCGGCCGCAGCACGTAGCCACACCCCCCGTTCTGAGAGAAGCGACCTCGGTGGAGGTCCAGCATGGCGCCGGGGGTCTGCTGGTTCAAGGCCACGAGCTGGACCCCCCCCTTCCAGTAGCCCTGGGGGTTGGGGTTGCTGGAGTCCAGGCGCACGGAGCTGGGCCGCACCCGGGTCAGAGTGCGCTTGGTGAACATGACCAGGTCCTCCGGGCTCTCGCTGGTCAGCCGCCCCCCCTCGCCCTCCCCCAGGGAGCACAGGGTCCAGTAAGGCGGCTCGGGGGGCAGCGGCGTGCCGGGGGAGGAGGGGCTGCTGGGGGGGGACTGCTGCTGGGCGTGCTTGTGACTCGACCTCTGGGCGTAGAAGCCTCGGCTGCCGGTCCGGGCGATGACCACCAGGTCCGACAGCTCCTTGTGGAGACGCAGCTTCCTGGGTTGAGAGGGCGGCGGCACCACCAGGACCACGCCCAGTTCCTCCTCCCCGGGGATGGTCATCCGTCGCCCTGCCAACGGCCCGCCTCCTCCGATCTCCTCGTCCTCCTCGGAGACCTCGCCGTCCGACCCCTGCTGCTCCGGCGGCAGCTTCTTGCCCACGAGCAGGATGCGTCCCTTCAGCTGCTCGGGGGAGGGCAGGGTGGAGGCCCGCCCCCCCAGGCACACGGGCAGGGCGTCCGGCGTGAAGAGGCGGGAGCCGAACACCTTCTTCAGGTGCTGCGCCATCGTGCGCTGCTGGGCCGGCGAGCAGCGCTGGCACAGGTAGACCAGCAGCGGGTACTGGGAGGTCAGGAAGGCGTACTTGTTCACCACCTCCAGGGCCGAGCGGATGGTCACCGGAGCGTGGTGGTGGTGGTGGTGGTGGTGGTGGTGATGGTGGCGTGGGACCTCTGGCCCGTGGTCCACGCCCAGCAGGGGCTCGCCCTCTGGGCCGTCGGTCACTCCCAGCTCCAGACACCGACACCCGGACTGCAGGGACTTGATGAGGCCTCCGAGGTCGGCTCGGCCGTGGACCTGGTCCTCCAGCAGGTAGGAGCGGTACGAGGTGCTGGAGACACAAGCATCACAAACCAACACTATTAACTTCCTGCTTTTTAAAATCTAATCGTATTAATGATATTTAGTGACAAATTAAATTAAAGAAACATTTCAACCCCCCAAATACAAGTCCCCTGTACTGAGACCTTGAAAGAAGAGACTATACAACAACATAAAAATGACCTGTAATAATACGGGACACAATCTGTCTGATATGAAACTGTATATTTGTGTATATTTGTTTTTATCTTGGAGACTGAACAGAAGCTTCTGGCAGATGATTCACATTATGACTCTTAACACAGGAGCCGCTGAGCGAATGAATTCAGAGACATGTTGTTTCCAATCTTTCTGTCTGATGAAAACAACATGAGGCCGTCGGACGGAGGTCGTTCGAGCGAGAGATTTCCAGAATGTTTTTATTTTCTCTCTGTATCTGAAGGTTTGTCACTGACGCAGAAAAGAGATGATTCACTTCCAGACGAGCATCATTGAAATTATGACGATCACAAGCAGATTTTATCAGTTGGCTCATAGAAAGTTAATAAAGATTGAGTTAGTGTCCTCAGCACTGAGCGACCCTGAGGTGAGCGAGTTCAAGTATTATATTTAAATATGTACATACAAAAAAAATATCTATAAAACCAGAAAACAGCACAAGGTTTAGATCTTTGCTTTATCGTCTTTAATAAAATAAATATAATGTTAGATTTTTAACAGAATAATAATGATAAAATATAAAATATGAACTTCAACTTTAACAACGACATTACAAACATTAAAGCATCTTTATTTTCATTTGATATTAAGAATAATATAGAGGCCTTTACCTATAATAGGGTTTTTTGGGTGCTTTAACTTTGTGAATTCAATGCACCCTGAATCTATATAACAATAAGAATATGTTTGGTGATAATATTTTTCTTTTGAATCCTCGTTCCATGCACTTTAATGTAACTTGTCTGTTTTCCAGTTGTGTGAGTGTCAGTGCAGATTGAAGGACGTGTGTAACTCCACGGTGCTGAAGGTGGAGCTTTTATTCTGAAGTGAACGCTTGCTGTGATTGGTCAGAAGCAGCCGACCCACCTGACGTAGTAGTGGGACAGCGGCAGGTTCATGTCCTGGCAGACCCCCCGGTGCTCGGGGTCCAGCAGCTGACACTCGGGCGACTGCAGGTAGCGAGCGAACCCGTCCAGGCCCATCAGCCCGCGCTCGCGGCCCTGCGCCGACGGCTCGTGGCGCCGCAGCAGCTCCCAGCAGCCCTCGGCCGTCGCCAGGGGCAACCCCTGCTCCGTCTCCAGGAAGAGACGCAGGTCCTGGGGGTCCAGGCACTCGCGGTCCTTGGACAGCTGCACCAGCAGGAAGTAGACGTCGGGCCGGGTGCACAGCTCGCAGAAGGCCTCCTGGAACTCCTCCCGGGTCACGTGGGAGGTCAGCTTCTCTTTGCTGCGCTGGATCTCTTTGAAACGCAGACGCACCTGAGAGAGAGAGGGAGGAGGAGAGGGGGGGGCGGCCGGAGGGAGAGAAGACGGGTGATGGAGCGAGAGATGAATGGAATTAATTAGTCAATCGTTCAAAGCAGTCGACAAATTTGATTAAACTTCAGTTATCTTGCTTCCATGAGGATATTGAAATGACCCACATTAAACAACACAGTGTAATAACTTCTTCCCTCTATCATCCCTCTCTCATCCCTCTCTCTCTCTCTTCTTCTATCACTCCGCTCCCTCCTCTTCTCTCTGTTCTTTTATCTGCGCTCAGCAGGGACGGCTTCTGATAGACGGCCCCATGTTGGTAAAATTGGTCTAAATGTCACAGTCTCTGTTCTGATCGTCTCTTTTAAGTCTTTGTGACATCGGTGAAGAGGAGAAGAGGAGAAGAGGAGAAGAGGAGAAGAGGAGAAGAGGAGAAGAGGAGAAGAGGAGAAGTAGAAAGTCACCGAGTCGAGCTGATACCTGCAGTCGCTTTAAATCAACACAGGTCGTACAGCTGAGGCACATTTCACAGCTAGTTACAGGAAAACAAGATTTCTATTCTTACTTTGCTGTTCCTCCAGTTCAAAAATGATTCTCTGAGAATCCAGGGAAATAAGAATTAAAAGATATCTAAAACTGTTAAAGAAAGAGAATCTCCCTGAGCCAAACCACATCGCTCCGCCAAGTATTTGTGTTAATCCTGCTCAATAACAATCACATAACCTGCTCGTAGGTAAAAACGGACATAAATGAAAAATGCTGTCGGACACGAAACAATTCAGCTGCTGTAAAAACCTGAAGAATGAGCTGAAAATTCACAATAAAGCTGTAAAACTGCAGAGTTGTGTGATTTTTTTCTGTGTGGATTCGTCGCCATTAGCAACCACTCTCACATCCAAAGTGTCATGTGATCCATTGTTGATGCACAAATATTGATTTTAGCAGCTTGAGAGTAAAAAACAATATTTCACATGAATGGATTTGTGAAGCTCTGCATCATTTTGCACATCAACATCTGCGTGAAGTGAAACCATAAACAGTGATTTGAGCTCCGGCTGACCTTGGCCTCCCTGATGCCGGGACACAGTTTGCAGATGGTGGCGACGGCGATGTCCTCCGACACGATGCCGTATCCGTCCTCGTCCACCTGGGCGAACTCCGCCTCCAGCCACTCGCTCCTCATCTTGCTGCCCAGGCTTCCATCCACCGCCACCACCCCTCCCTCCCCCAGGCCTCCTCCCCCACCTCCCCCGGCCCCTCCGACCACAGACGGGTGGGCCAGCAGGTAGCGGAGACCCGTCACCCAGATGTTGGCCACATCAGCAGAGAGTGCAACCAGGTCCAGAGACTGTGGAGGAGGAGCAGATCATTAGCTTCACTGCATGGGACGGTTGTTCAGGGATAGGGCTGCAAAGGGGCGGAAAGTTTCCGGTAAATTTCCAGAAACTTTCCGGAAACTTTGCTCGGGAATTTTGAAAAAAAAAAATAGGCAAATTAAACGCTGAGCAATAAAAACATCATTCAAAACTCTATGTTAAAGATGTATGGAACGTTGAGTCTCAACCCTCCACTGTGCATTCTTCCATCACATGCACAGATAACTCCCAGCATGCTTCACTCTACAGCAGGGCTACTGAGGCCTGCTGTAGAGTGCAGGACTAGTCAGGTAAGTTTCAATGATATTACTGGGAAAATATATTAGCATGCTGATTGAGGATTGTTCATCTGTTCATCTAGCCTATTTCCATTCATTTATCCATCAATTGTAAAATATGTTTACAGACGATTCCAATTGTTTGGCTAACTATTTATATCTCTGGCATTGCATTAGTGTTTTTTTACAAACTTTTTTCTCATCTTATTCTACAGAACAATGCCACGTGCACTCTCTCATGTGTGGAGACATTTCACCCCATCCAATGTAGAAGGAAAGGCTGTGTACATTTGCAAATACTGTGCAAAGACCTATGTTAAGAATGACACAACGATGCAGAAGCATATAGTCAAGTGCCCAAAGTTTCCTCAGGGCTCAAATCAGCCTATGACAAAACTAAATGTTTATATTTATGTCTGTATATGACAAGGTAAATACAGTTAGTATAAATTACCCACAACATTTCCCGTAAATTATTGTATATTCCCGTTAATTCCCATGGAAAGTTTCCAAGTTTGAATATTCCCGGAATTTTGCAATCCGATTCAGGGAGGAGCATCATGACGAGCACCTCCTCCTCCTCCTCCTCCTCCTCCTCCTCCTCCTCCTCCTCCTCCTCCTCCTCCTCCTCCTCCTCCTCCTCCTCCTCCTCCTCCTCCTCCTCCCTCACCTGGTAGTCGTCTCCGTGGATGATGGAGAAGGCCGCCTCCTCGGCCAGCTGCTCACACAGGGGTCCGTTGTGCAGGAAGGTCTCGGTGCTCTTCCCGGTGCGGACCTCCCGGACGCTGCACACGTCCAGACGCGCCCGCTCGCCGTCCTTCTTCGACGGCTCCCAGCGCAGGCAGCTCAGGTCCGGGTCCAGCGTGTAGAAGCGGCAGTAGAGCCGGGAGTTGGGCCGGATCTTCTTCAGCTCACAGCCGCCCTGCATGAAGGCCAGGCAGTCGGCCGCACTGCTCACCTGGGGGCGGAGCAACAACCTTTAATATCTAAGTTCAAATGCAAAATGAAGTATTGTTTTGATTTCTGTTCTGATCCACCTTCTTCTCGGAGGGCATGCTGCTGAAGGACACCGTCTTCTTCCTGCCGCCGCCCACTTTCTGCACCAAGGGATCCTGGGAAAAGACAGAGAGACGGACGAGAGGTCAAGACCAGAGGAACTGTTTCTACATTTGATATTTTAACCACTATTAAGATTCACAACATGGAAACTTAAACACAGACACAATATATACAAACAGCTTCTTATAATAACAACACATAGCTTCCACAGTTTTAGTTTTCCACTGGGTTTTTATACAACTGATGATTGATTCTGTAAACTATGAAAATGTTTTACTGTCACATTCTTCTCATTCTGGGTCCCGACATTAGAAACTTATAATAATAATGTGTAATAATCTGGTTTGGTTGTTTCTCCTCTGAATCTGGACAGAATCACTTTTACTCTCTGAAAGTATTTCCTCTCATCACTTCCTTATTTAGACGTCCAGGTTGATTCAAGTGGTTTCATAAGCAGAGACAGAGGCCGTGGGAAGGTTTACTGTTAATTTAATACATATCCCAAAAACTTTTATTTCACTTAAACCTGTGAAGAAAAGTGTGAAGTCCAAGCGTTTAATTTCGGTTTAATGTGGAGAACAGATTGAGGAAGGAGGCGATTTCACACGTAAATAACAAAATTGGTGGTTTATTGATTCAATTCCTGGCAAAAAAAAAAGGTGAATTTCTCCAAAAACACCTGAAACTGAAAATAAAGTTTTTCTGTCCGTTCAGGTCGTTCTTATCCCACTGATGTACGTTCAAGTGGTCGAGTTTCAGTTAAGTTCAGTTTTTATTAGTTATGTGATGATATGAAAACGAGGTGAAACGTCATGATTGACAGTTGAGACTGACTTGTGATTGGTCGACGTCACCAGTGCAAGATGGTGGCGTCTGTATCCAAGATAATTTGGCTTCAGGCGTCAATAGGATTGTGACATAATGAGTTTTGGTCAAAAGTAAAGAAAAATGAACAGGTTCAGAAACTGTGAATCCTCAAATGGTCAGGAAGTTAAATAAACAGTTACTAACACGTAGATTCCAGCGCCCACGCCGTGTGAGGACGAGCTGTGAGTGCGTCTGGACGCTGCTCTGTGTTACATATGAGTTTCAAATCTCGTCTTCTTCTTCCAGGTTCAAGGCCGTTTCCCTCTGAGAGCGTTTCACGAGCTCAGCTCCTGCGTCAGGCGTCAGTTCAGTGAACGTGTGAACAAACCAAACAGCTGCTGGACGGAGCTCGGCTCTCTGCCCTCAGCGCCAACATGTAATTATCGCTCCGGCTCCGACCAGCGCGGCTCATTAGCGAGCGGTGAAGAGCTGCTATCAAGGTCTTTATCAGCACGGAGGAAAACTAACATTGACATTTGCTCAGCACCTGGAGATGAAGCTGCAGAGTCAGAGGCAGGAAACACAGATCGCAGGGAGTAAACACACACATGTGAGACTTCAGAACCAGGGAGAACCCGTCAGAACCCAAAGAGATCCACACTCTGATACATCAATATCAGAATAATCAATCTGTGATCTCAGCGAGTTTGACTGTGACTTGATATTTTGAGTTTTAATTTGAATAACGTGTTTAACACAGAGAGCAGAAGACTGACGACACCATCGTCCTCCACCATGAACCCGGAGCAGCGACCTGAACCCAGCGGATCCATTTCACCGCCTGGGCCACGCTCCGCTCTGTGGTTACATCCTGAGAACAGCTCATCTATTGTTGATGTGCTGTTGACGTGCAGGTTGAATGTAAACAGTGATTGGTGGTGAACGGAGACGCGGCCGCCTGCCGGCTCCCGGGGGATCTGTGAGGAAACCTCCTGTCGCTCACAGCTGAGCTATTGTCCAGCAAATGAATTAACAAGGCCGGCTCCTGTCAGAGGCTCCATGTGACACCCTGGGTCCCTGCACGCTGACAACACACACACACACACACACACACACACACACACACACACACACACACACACACACACACTGCTCAGCGCCTCACTGAAATGTAATTAAATCTACATGTAAACTGTCGCACTTCCCGTGCACCTGAATGCAGGTGCTTTCTAAACTCAGGGGAAACAAAGGGAACAGTATTTGCACTGGTACACACACACACACAGACACACACACACAGACACACACACACAGACACACACACACACACAGGGCCAGTACCAATTGGCTGATTGTGAGGCAGCTACTAGTTGTCACCGGCTCCAGTAAACATGGAGGGTGGATTTGAGGCCCTCCAGACCTCGGCTCTGCTTCCTGAGGTCACAGGTCACAGGTTCGATTCTGTAAACTACCAGGTTGAGGCGAGAAAGATTCCGAAGCTTTAATATTACAGATTCAATATCAATATCAAGTCATTTGAAAACACCAGCAAAACAACAATGTCCCAATGGACAGGACAACGTAACTTATCTGCCTTCTTCAACCTTCGCTGTCAAACAGCTTCATTGAGATATAGATATAGATATACACATACATATAGATATAGAAAACTTCAGTAAAATAGTAGTGTAGTACAGTTACATACTCTTTACCTGTGATGGAGTATGTTTTACATCATAGTCTTATTTTTACTGAATAAAAGAGAGTGAATATTTCTCAGAAAAGCCTCAGAAAACTTTATGCTCGAGGTCTTTTTTCAAGCAGAAGAAAATACGTTTATTCTCAAGCTATAAAAAACTATTCTTTTCATTTTCTTGGGGAGAAAACGTCGGAGAGGAAAACCAATCAGGAGACAACAAACCGGCCGATGATCACCTCGGAGAACGAGAGCTGGAAATCGTTTCCTCGTCCCATCGCTACACAAACATGTATTGATTTCCTATTCCAGCGCCTTCGAGTGCACAGACACACACAGCGGGGGGGCGCTCACCGGCTCAGACAAAGGCCGTTTGCTTGTTTCTCTTTATTCACGTAAACCGTCCCACAAAATATCTGTTTTTTACTGAGTTGGTCAGAGAGGAGGCGGCGGTCAGACGAGCTTAGAGAAAGCAGGTCAGCCCGTATTTAGGTGGACGCAGGCGGGGGGGGGGGGGGCGGACGCCACCGGGCTGAGCCACTGATGCCGTGAGGCGGCGTGGGACATTTGGGATGTTGTGTGTCCTCGCCGCCCCAGTGAGGACACACAATGCCGTCCAGGAAACTACAGACACACATTCTCATAAAGCTGTTAATGCTCACAGAGAATCTATCAGTTATAATCCAGTGCCTGCATCAAGCTGCAGCCCCCACTGAGAGAGAGAGAGAGAGAGAGAGAGAGAGAGAGAGAGAGAGAGAGAGAGAGAGAGAGAGAGAGAGAGAGAGAGAGAAAGAGAGAGAGAGAGAGAGAGATGGTGAAATGGGACCAAAAGCTTCAGGGAGAAGAGAAGAGACACAGGAAAGGTCAGACGGGCAAATTAAGAGAGTGGGTCGGAAATGAAAGGAAAAGGCCTGAAGTGGAGAGGATGAACAGAACCCTGACCGAGGAAATAAAAGACGAATGAAAGAGCAGACGGGAGATGAAAGGATGAAAGGACGAGATGCAACAAGTGGCGACGCAGGGGGAGAGCGGAGCGACCACAGGACAATAGGATGAAGTGGTGAACGGACGGAGGATGAAGTGGTGGATGGACGGAGGATAGACGGAGGATGAAGTGGTGAATGGATGGAGGATAGACGGAGGATGAAGTGGTGAATGGACGGAGGATGAAGTGGTGAATAGACAGAGGATAGACGGAGGATGAAGTGGTGAATGGACGGAGGATGAAGTGGTGAATAGACGGAGGATGAAGTGGTGAATGGACGGAGGATAGACGGAGGATGAAGTGGTGAATGGACGGAGGATGAAGTGGTGGATGGACGGAGGATGAAGTGGTGGATGGACGGAGGATGAAGTGGTGAATGGATGGAGGATGTAGTGGTGAATGGAGGGAGGATGAAGTGGTGAATGGACGGAGGATGAAGTGGTGAATGGACGGAGGAAAGACGGAGGATGAAGTGGTGAATGGACGGAGGATGAAGTGGTGAATGGATGGAGGATGAAGTGGTGAATGGAGGGAGGATGAAGTGGTGAATGGACGGAGGATGAAGTGGTAAATGGACGGAGGAAAGACGGAGGATGAAGTGGTGAATGGACGGAGGATGAAGTGGTGAATAGATGGTGGATGAAGTGGTGAATAGACGGAGGATGAAGTGGTGGATGGACGGAGGATGAAGTGGTGAATAGACGGAGGATGAAGTGGTGAATGGACGGAGGATGAAGTGGGGAATGGACGGAGGATGAAGTGGTGAATGGACGGAGGATGAAGTGGTGAATGGACGGAGGATGAAGTGGTGAATGGACGGAGGATGAAGTGGTGAATGGACGGAGGATGAAGTGGTGAATGGACGGAGGATGAAGTGGTGAATAGACGGAGGACGAAGTGGTGGATGGACGGAGGATGAAGTGGTGAATGGACGGAGGATGAAGTGGTGGATGGACGGAGGATGAAGTGGTGAATGGACGGAGGATGAAGTGGTGAATGGACGGAGGATGAAGTGGTGAATAGACGGAGGACGAAGTGGTGGATGGACGGAGGATGAAGTGGTGAATGGACGGAGGATGAAGTGGTGAATGGAGGGAGGATGAAGTGGTGAATGGACGGAGGATGAAGTGGTGAATGGACGGAGGATGAAGTGGTGGATGGACGGAGGATGAAGTGGTGAATGGACGGAGGATGAAGTGGTGAATGGACGGAGGATGAAGTGGTGAATGGACGGAGGAAAGACGGAGGATGAAGTTGTGAATGGACGGAGGATGAAGTGGTGAATAGACGGAGGATGAAGTGGTGGATGGACGGAGGATGAAGTGGTGAATGGATGGAGGATGAAGTGGTGAATGGACGGAGGATGAAGTGGTGAATGGACGGAGGAAAGACGGAGGATGAAGTTGTGAATGGACGGAGGATGAAGTGGTGAATGGACGGAGGATGAAGTGGTGAATGGACGGAGGATGAAGTGGTAAATGGACGGAGGAAAGACGGAGGATGAAGTGGTGAATGGACGGAGGATGAAGTGGTGAATGGACGGAGGATGAAGTGGTGAATGGACGGAGGATGAAGTGGTGAATGGACGGAGGATGAAGTGGTGGATGGACGGAGGATGAAGTGGTGAATGGACGGAGGATGAAGTGGTGAATGGACGGAGGATGAAGTGGTAAATGGACGGAGGATGAAGTGGTAAATGGACGGAGGAAAGACGGAGGATGAAGTGGTGAATGGACGGAGGATGAAGTGGTGAATGGACGGAGGATGAAGTGGTGAATGGACGGAGGATGAAGTGGTGAATGGACGGAGGATGAAGTGGTGGATGGACGGAGGATGAAGTGGTGAATGGACGGAGGATGAAGTGGTGAATGGACGGAGGATGAAGTGGTGGATGGACGGAGGATGCAGTGGTGGATGGACGGAGGATGAAGTGGTGAATGGACGGAGGATGAAGTGGTGAATGGACGGAGGATGAAGTGGTGACAGCAGCTGCTCCTTCACTCAAACAGCAGAAACGTACTTTACATGCACGACCACATCCTTCATCATTTAACCCTGTGATGCACAGACGATGCTAAAAACATCTGGAACCACAGACTGGGAATAAAGACGTGTCCACTTCCTCCCGTCTGTGGTTTGGACGCCATCGAGACGAGAAGCTCACAGACGGACGCCTGCAGGAGGACGAGGGACAGAGCGATAGAGATGCTACAGAAGTCCTAATGCTAAGCTAAGCTAACTGGCTGCTGCTGCTAGCTGTGATGAGACACTCGTATCAGACGACAAATTAAATTCTTGGCAAGCAAACAAATACATCATAAAAATCCCGCCTCCTCCATGTTAGCGGATGGGACATGGACGAAACTAAATCAAATCTGGGTCCTTTAAAGATGGTTTCTGTCATTTCAGTGATGTTTGTGTTGAAGTTTGGTTTTAATTAGTCATTTGATGATATAAAAACAAGCTTAATATAAAATATGCATCCATTATAAAACTGGAGGTTATAGGTCTTATCTTATTGCTTTGCTATCATTTATAAATCTCACCTTTATACATTTCTGGTATTTATCCGAATGTTTTTCTCACAGTCTTGTAGTGTGAAATAATAATTAAAAAAAACATTTTTGATTATCATTTTGTTAAAGGTCAAACAGAAACAAAGTTTGAGTTGGTTTTAATTTTCCGTGTGCTGGAGGTTCAGGTTTGACCTCATGGTGGCGCTGCATCCCTGCTTCCATGACAACAGACGGAGTTATGAACACGTCAGTTTATATCATCACTGTTACGTGAGCCTGGTTTTCCTTTCAGCTCTGCACAGGGAGCTGCACCTCATTCATTCACTAAACAAACACGTATCGATTTCCAATATCCCGACACGTCCCAGCATGTGACGACCTGATGGAGCTGGTTTCATTCATGAATCAGAAACACAAGCAGGAGAATAAAAGAAGGAGGCTCAGGATATATTCGTCCAAAAAGAAGTTAAGGCTGAAACTTCGGATAGTTCAGCTGCTTCACTGCTGGAGAACAGAGAGTTTCACACTTTGTGAAGCCAGAGGAGCTCAGAGAGAGAGAGAGAGAGAGAGACAGATTCATCGTTCAGCCGGTGAGAGAAAAGAGAGAGAGACCAAAGTTTGTCCAGAACTAAACGTCTTCACATGAAAACTGTCAAACACAGACTGTGAGTAAAGATGGACGACATTACAGCTTGAGAAGAGTGAAGCCAAAACACCACGGTCGCCCTCTGGTGGCTGACTGCAGTACAGCTCATAAATAGCTGTATAGCTCATGAACCTCCTCCATGTGAGTGGATGGGACCAGGACCAAAACTAGAAATACATGTTAGTACACGTTAAAGATCTTTTTCTCTAAGATGGTTTCTGTCATTTTAGGAATTTCTTAAGTTAAACCGGTGGAATGATAAAGTGTTGATGTCTTTGATACGTTCGGTCAACAAAGTTAAATCCTGATTGATGCTCCAACAAACATTTTACCAACCAGGTGGTTTTCTGGAAAACACTTGAAACGCTGAGTGGAAGAAGAAAGTCACGACCCGGAATAAAGAATAAACATGGATGAAAAACCTCCTCTCTGTTTATGATGGTTTAAGTCAAACCTGAGAGTTTGAGGACGAACTGGTTTGAGACAGTAGATAAACCCTGGAGATCCCTCAGGAGTCCTGATTCTGTTCGGTGAATGGACGGAGGATGAAGTGGTGAATGGACGGAGGATGAAGTGGTGAATGGAGGGAGGATGAAGTGGTAAATGGACGGAGGAAAGACGGAGGATGAAGTGGTGAATGGACGGAGGATGAAGTGGTGAATAGACGGAGGATGAAGTGGTGGATGGACGGAGGATGAAGTGGTGAATGGACGGAGGATGAAGTGGTGAATGGACGGAGGATGAAGTGGTGAATGGACGGAGGATGAAGTGGTGAATGGACGGAGGATGAAGTGGTGAATGGACGGAGGATGAAGTGGTCACGGCAGCTGCTCCTTCACTCAAACAGCAGAAACGTACTTTACATGCACGACCACATCCTTCATCATTTAACCCTGTGATGCTCAGACGATGCTAAAAACATCTGGAACCACAGACTGGGAATAAAGACGTGTCCACTTCCTCCCGTCTGTGGTTTGGACGCCATCGAGACGAGAAGCTCACAGACGGACGCCTGCAGGAGGACGAGGGACAGAGCGATAGAGATGCTACAGAAGTCCTAATGCTAAGCTAAGCTAACTGGCTGCTGCTGCTAGCTGTGATGAGACACTCGTATCAGACGACAAATTAAATTCTTGGCAAGCAAACAAATAAGTCATATATCCCGTCTCCTCCATGTTAGCAGATGGGACATGGACGAGAGAGACAAAATCATGGTCCTTTAAAGATGGTTTCTGTCATTTCAGTGATGTTTGTGTTGAAGTTTGGTTTTAATTAGTTATTTGATGATATTAAAACAAGCTTAATTTAGAAATGCATCCCTTATAAATCTGGAGGTTATAGGTTTTATATGATGAATGTCTTTATCTTATTGCTTTGCTATCATTTATACATTTCACCTTTCTACATTTCTGGTATTTATCAGAATGTATTTCTCAGTGTTGTAGTGTCACTATGTCAGAAATAATAATTAAAAAAAACATTTTTGATTATGCTTTAGTTAAAGGTCGCGGCAGAAACAAAGTCAGAGTTGCTTTTAATTTTCCGTGTGCTGGAGGCTCAGGTTCGACCTCATGGTGGCGCTGCATCCCTGCTTCCATGACAACAGCCGGAGTTATGAACACGTCAGTTTATATCATCACTGTTACGTGAGCCTGGTTTTCCTTTCAGCTCTGCACAGGGAGCTGCACCTCATTCATTCACTAAACAAACACGTATCGATTTCCAATATCCCGACACGTCCCAGCATGTGACGACTCGATGGAGCTGGTTTCATTCATGAATCAGAAACACAAGCAGGAGAATAAAAGAAGGAGGCTCAGGATATTCGTCCAAAGAGAAGTTAGGACTGAAACCTCACATCGTTCAGCTGCTTCACTGCTGGAGAACAGAGAGTTTTACACCTTGTGAAGCCAGAGGAGCTCAGAGAGAGAGAGAGAAACAGATTCATCGTTCAGCCGGTGAGAGAAAAGAGAGAGAGACCGTAGTTTGTCCAGAACTAAACGTCTTCACGTGAAAACTCAGGTGTCAAACACAGACTGTGAGTAAAGATGGACGACATTACAGCTTGAGAAGAGTGAAGCCAAAACACCACGTTCGCCCTCTGGTGGCTGACTATAGTACAGCTCATAAACTGCTGTATAGCTCATGAACCTCCTCCATGTTAGTGGATGGGACCAGGACCAAAACTAGAAAATCAAAATACACGTCAAAGATCTGATTCTCTAAGATGGTTTCTGTCATTTTAGGAAGTTCTTATTTTAAACTGTTGTATGTGTTGATGTCTTCGATACGTTCGGTCAACAGAGTTAAATCCAACAAACGTTTTACCTCCTGGTACGAAACCCGGCTTCTGAAAAGACGGATGCAGGTCGACTAAAGAGAAAAGGTTCTAGAAAACACTTGAAACGCTGAGGGAGAGAAGAAAGTCACGACCCGGAATAAAGAATAAACATGGATGAAAAACCTCCTCTCTGTTTAGAGTTTGAGGATGAACTGGTTTGAGACACAAGTAGCAGATAAACCCTGGAGATCCCTCAGAAGTCCTGATTCTGTCTGTCCTGCAGAACGTCCTTCAACACTCTGTGACACAACTCAACAAACTTCACACTCAATGAAGCATCAATGTGAAAAAATCTATACACAACTGTGACAAAAAGTCGAACACACAAAGGCTCAGTCATCGACCTGTGGACCCAGTGTTTCCATCCATTGACCAACGTGTTTACACAACTTGGTAACCTACTGCGTAATGCTCACACACACACACACACACACACACAGATAAACACACTCAGAGCAACACCTGGCAGTTGCATAAATCCAGTCCCAATCCGATCCCATGATCTGGCTAATGATCCCCCAGCACATTGGCAGTAGATTACCACAATAGATTACTGAGCCTCCGTCTGCATCCGCAGTCTTACAGCCGCTAATCCACCGCAAAGGACGGGTCCACTGTGTGTAACCAGAGGCCCAGAGGCCCACAACACACACACACACACACACACACACACACACACACACACACACACACACACACAGATGGCTGCCATTTACACTTCAGTTTAATTCTTTAATCATTTTGTTTGAAAGCTCCTGATTCTGTCTGTGCGAACTCAGCCTTTCAGGATCCAGATCCGAGCAGCAGCTGTTGACGCAGTTCGGGTTCAGACTCGTGGTCGTTGTGGCTTCATCGTGTTTCCACACAAGAGGTCGGATGATCCCTTTTCATGCAGGGAATAAAGATCCTTACATTTCCACGTGGATTGTCCAGAAGTCTTTTTCTGATTCTTAATATTTCTCAGGATCTGAAAACTCACAGGGGAAATGAAGCCGTTTCAAATCATGACACAACTTCTGTTTCCTGCTCTGTGTGATTCCTCGTCTCGTCTGGTGTTGAAGTTTGTCACAGAACGTGTGTGTGTGTGTGTTTGTTTGTGTGTGTGCATGTGTGTGTGTGTGTGTGTGTGTCCTTCAGCCTGATTTACCTTGTCTTATGCTAAATTGCACAGTGCACTGACATGAGACGACTTTGCTCGGAGCAGAAAAGATAAAGATCTAATAAACAGGAAACCAGGATGATTAATTGAAATCTGTGACCTGAAGTGTCTGTGTACGAGTCTGTAGGTAGAGAGTGTGTGTGTGTGTGTGTATGTGTGTGTGTGTGCACTGTGCAGATATTGCCGTGCATGCCCACAGTCTGTTTTCGTCTGATGAAAGGTGTGAACCCTGATTCCTGTGCTGCTGCTTGTTGCTTCCTGCAGAGTGAAGCTTCAGCTCCGTGCAGCCGACACGTCACCTCAGGTCTGATCGTTATAAAAGATCAACTATAATTTCACAGCGATAACAACCACAACAAGTCCAATAAGCTGCATCACGCGACCTCGTGCGACCTTTCACAAAGCCTCAGCCTCGAATTAAGACAAATATAAAGTACGACAAAGATTTGTGTAGCGTTCTCTCCAATATAAAACAGGGGAAATCTCACAAACACCCATGTGTGTTATCTGTGTAGAGTGAAGGAGTGAAGGAGTGAAACGTGATGAGCTGCAGGTTGAACTCTGGTGTCAGATGAGATTCATGTTCTCACACGTTCTCTGGTTTCAGATTGAACCCGGTTCGTCACAGGATCCTGGATTCTTCTTGAGTGTCGAGTGTTAGCGAAGCTCCGGCCTCGTGCTGCGCCGATGATTGTGAAGGAGAAGAAGAAGAACTGATAGGGACCTTTCAATCAAAGCCCCTTTGCACCGCAGGCGCACACACACACACACACACACACACACACACAAAATCCCACACCATTAACAAGCTCTAGCTAGTCCCTGCTCTTCTACCCTCATATAATGAAGAAGCTCTTGTCTGATTGTACACACAGACACACACAGACACACACAGACACACAAACAATGCCACTGATAAAGATTAGATGTGAGGTGCAGATTTAAACGTCTGAAATCAAGCTGCTTTCACACGTGAACTGGACTATTTTCTCCAGAGGAGGTTTACGCATGTGTGAACGCAAATGTCCGAGTGAGACGCTCCACAGTTTCACAGACGTTATCCTCCTGAGTATAACGTCTGTAGAAATCCAGGAGAAGTTGGTGTGTGAATATTGAGCGAGCGTGGGAGTTGATGAGGTTTCTAACACGTGAGGGACGTGAAACCGGAACAACAGAAATATCTCAGGCTGAAAAAGGTAAAGATAATCGATGGATAGACTTCCCTTCACGATGAAACTCGTTATGTAAAACTTCCTTGATGAAGAAACTCCTCATGCATGCACTGGGGATTGAAACCTGCATCTTCTCATTTCCATTTTCTCCAAGTTCATTCTAACTCTGTGCTCCGTCTCCTCGGGGAATCGGGCAGCAACATGTCGAGCTGCCGTCAGGTCTTAATAAAACCCTGTGTGTTTTGCAGGGGCCTAGTTTTCCCTCCTGAAGCTGCAGCCGGTGTCAGAGCGTTGGACTGTCTCCACCCGGCCGGTAACAAACTGCTCCTCCCGTAGCACGTAAATTAAACGTCTGTGACACCAGAGGACGAAGCGAGCGCACCCGGACGGACGGGACAGGACGCCAGCGTCTCCTTCAGGTCTAGACGATGTTTCAGCTTCACTTGTTTAACCTCTAAATCTGCCTCTGCCTCTTTCTCTCTCGTTCCGTCTGTGCTGCTCCGCCTCCCTTCTTTCCATTTCTCTTGATTCCCCGTGAATCGCTCGGCTCATCGTCTCCTCTCGACCCTTTAAACGCTTCACCCTCCTCCCTCGCTTCTTCTCTTTTATGCACCTTTCCTTCTTGATTACCGTTTACCTCTCTTGTCTACCTGCTCGCCCTTTTCCATTTCCTCCCTTCCCCTCTATCGTTTTATCCTGTCATCTCCACCCTCCTTCTCTCCTCTTCCATCCCTCCATCCGAGCTTTAGTGCTATCAGGGGGGGGCCTGGAGGGGTCTTTAGGCCGGGGGGCCGCCAGGGGCCCGATGACACACCTCCAAGTCAAGAGGACGTTTGTGATGTCACAGCTTAAAGCTTCTCGTCTTCTCTGGTGGGGAAGTGACTCGACCGATATCCACTCAGACATGCAGATACAAACACAAACACTAGAGGGAGAGACAGAGAGAGAGAGAGAGAGAGAGAGAGAGAGAGAGAGAGAGAGAGAGAGAGAGAGAGAGAGAGAGAGAGAGAGAGAGAGAGAGAGAGAGAGAAGAGGAAGGGAAGATTAAGCTTGAATGAGATCAAGAGGGAGAAGAGAACGAGGGAGTAGCAACAGAAGGAAAAGAGAGAAAGAGAGAGAGAGAGATGAGGAATAGGCGGCAGGGATGGAGGATGAGAGAGGAGATGAGAGAAATGAAGGGTGGATGATGGAGGGATAAGAGTGAGAGCAGGTAGGTAAAAACACACAGAGAGACAATCATCTTCTGAAATGAATATAAATGAATAGATTGGTCAAACATCCGACTTTTCTCCTCCTGTTCTAAAGAGAAGGAGGGATGGAGATGGAGAAGGAGAGATGGAGGGATGGAGGATGGAGAAGGAGGGATGGAGAAGGAGGGATGGAGGGATGGAGGATGGAGGGCAGCCCTACACACTTCTGAAAAGAAGATGTTCAGTAAATGGCTTGATGAATCTTTCAGAGAGGAGGGGTGGGAGTGGGGGGGGGGTGGAGGAGAAGAAGAGTGACGAAGAGGAGGAGGAAGAAAAAGCTCATTTTGAATAATTGACTAAAACCTATAAAACTACAACAGTGAATCTCAGGTGTTTAATATTAACTCATAAGAAAGTTCAACATGATGAACGGAGGGAAAGTGTGTGTCTGTGTGTGTTTGTGTGTGTGTGTGTGTGTGTGTGTGTGTGTGTGTGTGTTTGTGTGAGTGTGAGTGTGAGTGTGAGTGTGAGTGTGAGTGTGTGTGTGTGTGTGTGTGTGTGTGTGTGTGTGTGTGTGTGTGTGTGTGTGTGTGTTCTGATGGTTCCACACATCTTTCATTTCTGTTCTCACAGAGCTCCTGGGTCCTAATGGTCGGTTTTAGTCCACAAACACAATTTTATTTTATAGGCAACGTCCACACAATTCAGTGTGTGGACGCACACAACACAATGCATCAGAACACTTATGTTAATAGGAGATTTGTTTTTACATTTTTAAATAAAAAGCTATCATGGCTGAAAATACATTTTCACTTTGCCATCATGGAACAATAGATGTGGACTAATTGGTTATTTTATCCAAACAATAAAATCCACAACAGTAAACAGAAAAATTAAAAGGGTCTGAAGCCACACACACACACACACACACACACACACCTATATGCACTCTGCTGCTCTTATGTTTCCATTTTCAATATGATTTCTGCCGCTGCCATGGCAACCTCAGGTGAAGGACACTAGACGCAATAATGACGGTGTAATCATCTCCACGGTCTCATTTCATCCTGAGCAAACTGAGGAAGGAGAGGAAACAAGAAACAAGTGTGTGTGTGTATTTGTGTTACTTTGAATGTGTGTGTCTGTGTACAACCCTGCGTCACACCCATTTCCTGTGTGAGGGCCTGAGCCTCAGAGGGTTTCCGTCAACGTGGGTTTGATCTCAACTAATTTGTGAACTTTCATGCAGCAGCAGAAGAATATTTCAGCTTCTCTGTCCTGAAATGTCTCCGTCCCGGTTCCCAGACATGTGGAATGTCACAGTGTACGGACAAGCATCTGTGTGTGTGTGTGTGTGTGTGTGTCTGTGTGTGTCTGTGTGCGTGTGTGTGGGTCATTTAAAAATACACAGATGAAATATTCTCATGAGCTGTCGGACTCAGATTCATTTGTTTGTGACATAAGATTAAAATTCAACAAGAGACTTTACGGAGTAAGGTTCAATCCGTTTGTCGGCCAACGGAAAAAAAATAATCTGATAATACAATAATCATAAAAGCTGGAAAACAACACAAGCAGTTCACGAAGCTGAAGTTTTACAGCTGAATATTTTACTGCACTTCTACATCGAACTGAATATGTCAGGCTGCTGCAGAATTGGTCTTTTGGACTTTAACACTTTTGCGGAGAAGAGAATGAATCAAGAAGGGAAAATCTCAGCGTAACTTTGGTGAACTTTGACCCCAGATTCCCAAATGTATTGATGAGGATTCTTGTTCTTTTAGTTAAATGCCCATTGGGACGATAAACTCTGACATGAAACGGTTATAAAAACAAATACACTATTACAAAAAGAATAGTATTAACCGTCTGAAGAGCTGAATGAAGAGCCAGGATCATGTGATTGGAGGAGAGATCACAGCACCAGGTGCAGGTCTCAGTTCTCAGAGCTCTGACACAAACAGCTCAGGGATTTATGGTCACATGAAGCCAGCGGATAAAAAACCCACACAAGGTCAGACCGGGAACCAGCTGCCCTCGGTGCACAGCCTGCTCCCGCTCGGCTGCTCTGACCCCACGCTGCTGCAAAATCATATTTCAAACCAACACGGGCAACAACATCAATAACTGTTTTTACGTTTGGATTTTTAGGATTAATCCTCAGATCAAAGTTTGTGCGTGAGTTCAGAGTTTCTATTCTTCAAATCAGCGCAGAGGGAGACAGATGGAGAGAGAGAGAGAGGGAAAGATGAGATTCAGTCAAACTAACATGAAACGACAGGACTTCACAACATCTGAGGCATGAGGATCCACGAGGAGAGAGAGGGAAGCTGCTCTGTAAACACTGATGAACATATCCAACCCTGCGTGGGCGAGCGAGGACACACAACCTCGGATCTCTAGGAACAAAACACTGTTTCAGTTTGTTTTTCTCCAAATCATCTTAACTATGGTCACAGAGCGAGGCTGAGGAGAGAGGGAGAGGAGGGGGGGGGCGACCTTTACTGCTCCTCAGATAGAAGAGAAGAGGGGGGGGGCGGCCTTGAGATAGACGGAGAGAAACAGGGAGCAGCTGGACTGGAGAACATGTAACAACTCTGATGTCTGAGGAGGAAACCACAGCCAGGTTGAATCACTTCAGCATCAACACGACCGGTTCACACACGAGATTCTGAGAAAGTTATAATGTGTCAATGTTGATTTTCACTGATTTTCTTCAGACCAATGTTTTCTGTTCCCATCGCTTTTATCTTTTTCACTAAATGTGCAAGTTGTTCCCTTGTGTTGTTGTTGCAGGTGCAAACACAGTAATACATTAATCTTAGTTTAATACATTAAAACATTTAACTAAATATCCTTTGGCTGGAAAACCATTAGAAACTGTTCAGCCTGAGAAACTCTAGAATAAAATACAAAATCCAGCTTGTGCCAATAATTAATTATTTCAGCTTCAGGCTTCGTCCACATGAATATATTTCAGTTTTTAAATCTTCATAGTTTCACGTCCACACACCCCAGCTGGTGTGTAGTATTTCACACACATCTTGTGCTTATGTTTGACGATAATATGAAAACTTTCAAATGTGTGGATTTATGTTTATATCCTTCATTGTATTTGCGTTTTATTTTTATTTATAGCTTAATATGATCCTGTTTATGGTTAAACTTGATCATATTAAGCGTTAAATCTCCTAGTCATCGGGGTTGGATAACGACATTTTAGGAATCATTGGAAATTGTCTTTTACTCATACATATAGAAATTGTGCCCTAATATCATATCAATATCGTATCTGCTCTAGAGTTTAAGCCCCTAAAACCCTTCAGAGTTTGAAAACTATATACATTTATAGAAGCAGACACCTACGTTTGCTTCCTGATGGTTCTCGTTAGTCACACCTCATCTCCAATAAAGTGTTTTCTCATAATCATAATCTCATATCATAACTGTCGGTATCAGATCCTCTTTGTCGTCGTGAGTTCACAGTTTTCTCTACTTTGTTCTGTCTCTTTTTGTCACAGTGTTAATGGGAGCGGAGCTAAAAGCTGCAGCAGGTGAGGAGTCGTTTGAAGTGAGAACGATGAGAAGCAGTCGACATTTTAGCCTCTGGAGCCGTCGGAGGAAAGGTTTTATTTATATATATATTCACTCTCATTCATCTCTGCACAAACACATAATAATAGGAGATGTTGCAACTTTTAATACATAAGAATGAAGGAAAACCCACAAAATAAGTAACAAAAATCTGTTTACATTTTCTACCATATTGTGTCCAAGGAGAGAAATCTAATATTTCTTCAATGTTCTGAGTGATTATCAGCAAAACACTTTCAAAGTTATTTTTCCAGAAGTTTGAGTTTTCAGGGTAGAAACTGTTTTTCTATCATCGTTCATGTTACAGCCGAACAGTTTTAGACCTGGAGCGCCCACTGGGTTTTCATCTGTGTGTGTGTGTGTGCGTCTCTGTGTGTGTTTGTGTCTCTGTGTGTGTGTGTGTGTGAGTCTGATGTAAACGGCTGAAGCCTCTGGTTCTTATGTAAGCGGCGAGCGGAGCCAACATGTCAGCTGATTGTATATTCATAATGATTTATCAGGTCATATCCGCAGCTGTCAACAAAAGCTTCAGCCTCCATTGTGAATCTGAAAAAAAAATCTCACTCCCACGACCGTTCACACTCCTCCGCTTCTAACACCTACTAAATAAATAGAATTACAGATTTTAAAATAACATCCAGACCGAACTACACCGCAATAAAAATGTGGAAATGTTCTTTCCTCTGCTCACTTTGTTTCCTGCGTCGTGATCTGATTCTAATGTGGTTTAGAGAAACTGTTATTTCACTGAGCAAAGAACTGAACTCAAATCCATCAAATCTCTAATTTAGTTTAAATAAATGTTTACACATATATAAGCTTCTATATAAAACCATAACTATACTCATGGTTTCATCACACAGGTTATTTAGAGAGGAAGAAGATGCTCATTGACGTTTGTGCCAGGCGCTAATAAGCCAAGCTAGGAAGAACTAATTATAATAAGCAACTTAACATCTGAGTCATGATTATATGTTAAAAACTGAGTGCAAGGCTGTTTTGATTTGTTTTAATCAAGTCTTTTAAAATCCTCCGTGTTAAATGGAGAAAAACAAGTTCATGAATAAAGATTCACACAAATCGCTGACTTTAACATCTGACACCAGGTGAGTTCACAGACGTTTATCTGAACTCACAGACCTGAGATCTGCTTCCTCTCTTTCAATTAGAGATAATCACGCTGCAGAGGTGAGCTGGATAAAGACCGGAGTTCTGTTTGTGAACAAACCTTCAAGCTGCTGGAGAACAAGAGAGAATCTGAACCCAGCAGTAAATCTGCACGTCGCCATATAAAGTAATAAAGATCAGAAGAGCTGCAGAGTTAGAGAATCTAAAGATATAGAGGAACTCGGCCTTGACTCCTTCGTTGTGACTGACGAGCGACATGAGGAATGTGAAGCCCCCCCCCCCCCCCTCAGGTTGGAGTTTGAGGTCTCGAGGGAACGGGGGGGAATTTCTAATCAAGTAAAACACGAGAACATTCTCCAGGTGAAGGTCGTTCGTCCAGAGGAAAACAAGTCTTTGAACACAACACGACCAGTCGGAACGTGAGGCGTTCAGGGACACCACGCTCACTGAGTGCTACAGCTGTTTAACGCTGTGATGTGGTGGGGAGGGGGAGGGGGGGGGGGTGTCTGACGCCGTGTCATGGTTTCCTCTCAGGACCTGAAAGCATGACAGTGCAGTTTGTGCTCCACTGGATTAAATTAAAAAGGAGCCGATGCTAATCAGGAAGATTTGAGTTAATCATCTTTTCAGTTAATCTCCCGGTGCAGATAGAATCTGGAGGGATCTGCACCCCCCCCCCCCCGGACCCCCGGACCCCCCCCACCACAGCATGTGACGAGTCACAGTGATGCACGGGGTGAGGGTGGGTGGAGGGAGGGATGAGAGGGGGGGTGGCAGCGGAGGAGGCAGGAGGTGATGGACAAAGTGACGGAGGAGAATAGATGGGTGGTAAGACCGAGACGGGGGGGGGGGTGGGGGTTGGTGGGGGGGGGGTGCTGCCAGTGAGAAACAGATTATGATAAATGTCAGTCTATTATTGCCTGAATAGAATTCAGGACAGCGGAGGGGTGAGGGGGGGGGTGGGGAGGTGGGGTCGAGGTCAGTGGAGCGGTGGGTTCTGAAGTGCGACATGAAATACTGACACACACACACACACACACACACAGACACACACTCAGGCTGTCGGCCCTGGTCACATCGTGTTGTGTTGTCTCAGCACGACGAAGAATTCATGACGACTCGGCTGCTTTAATATCAACAGATTAATAATCATAAACTACAGCGAGAGGCACAGAGCAGATCCACCTGCAGGTGATAGAGAGGATAAATGTGTTCAGAATATAAGTTAGCTAGAATTAAACTGTGGATCGTGTAAAATAAACATTTCAACAACATATACAAAATATTCTAAATGATTAATTATTAACTTATTATAACTTAAATGGACGTTTCCCCTAAAGACAAGCTGAAGCAGAAGTGTTATCAGGAAATAAAAAGTGATGGATGAACTTTAAAAATATGAGATGCAAAACAGAGATGCAAACACGAAAGAGAAGAGGAACTAGTATGTAGACGCGTGTGTGTGTGTGTGTGTGTGTGTGTGTGTGTGTGTGTGTGTGTGTGTGTGTGTGTGTGTGTGTGTGAGAGAGAGCTAAGAATAGACAGGAAAAAGTGAAAGTAAGAGTGAGAAGACAGAAGCAGTGTCCAGCTGTGAGAGTCTCACCCGCTCCCAGCATGTGCTAACTGCAGGATGGTGTGTGTCTGTGTGTGTGTGTGTGTGTGTGCATGTGTGTGTCTGTGTGTGTTTGTACAGACGAGTGGACATGTCAGCACTAAACCATCATCTTAAACAAGTGTTGTCTTCAGCCTCAAACAGCTGTTGGGAGGTTGACACCTGGTTCTGAGAAGAATGATTGAATTTGGGTTTTAAACAGAACGAGGTTCACAACATCAGCAGGACATGTGTGTGTGTCTGTGTGGGTATGACACACACACACACACACAAACACACACACACACACACCAAATGAAACGCTATTGTTTGTTTGGTCTCCTTGAAAAAAACACCATTACATAATATAATCTCCTTATGTAACCAACTGAAGCCACCACACGTATGTACGCACTCACGCACAGACGCACAATTGTTCAAACAAATACACACGAGAGTCCGAGGCAGGATACAAGGTCACACCCGTGTAACGCACACACGTAAACACACAAACATGCAGCGACGGTTCAAAACAAACAGACGCTCCGCACACATCCACTTCGCCCTCATTCATTCATTTATGTAATTTGCACAGTACAATAAGCAAAGGGACACACACTAACACACACGTAGTATACAAACACACACACACATGCCACGTTGTGACCTCATCGCCGGATGACTAAGTGTGTGTGTGTTTGTGTGTGTTAGTGTATGTGTGTGTGTGTCTATGTGTGTGTGTGTGTGTGTGTGCTTTATAGAGCTACATGGGAATGTTATCTGCTCAGTTTAAATTCCCACACACACACACAGACACACACACACACACACAGACACACAATATGGAAGTGAAACCTCTGCACGTAGACGGACGGATCCTTTTGCTGCAGTCGAATCTATTTTTGCAGTTGTACATTTTGAGTGAGTGTTGATTTTTATTTTGAGCACATAAAACAAATATAAACAGATTTTGAGCTCAGCAGACAAACTCTGTCTTGTCGTTAAAACTCCAAGTGCACATCCAACAGGTGGATCCTTCTCGGGGAAATCTTTCCCAGGATGCATTGCACTTTGACAAACTACTACAAACACATCTGGAGGTCCCTCAGTATATAGGAGCTCCGCTGCTATAGAAGGACGCCGGTCAGATTTAAACTCTGAGACAAATGACTAAAGTTTCCTGTTCTCACAATGTGCTGATAAAAACTTACATGTGAAACACACACACAGACACACACACACACACACACACACACACGCATGTTCAGGCACGTGAGAACTGCATTAATCTAAAGGAACCTCGACACTTCCTGGCGTCCTACATACAAACCATCACTGCTATTTGTCACCACGGCGACCTGCCACCAAGTTCAAACTCATTAGCTGCACATATCACATAGTTTGTCTCCATCAGCACCAACACACACCTTCTTCTTTTCAACACAATGACATTCATCTCTGCTCTTTCTCACACACACACACACATGCACACAGACACACACACAGAGTCACCGATAACACTATATATAGACCATAATGTTCCATCTCCTTTAACACAGGCCCAGTCTCACAGGAAATCCTATATGACTTTCTACATCTCACTTCCTCCAACACACTCACAATGTGCTGGAGAGATATTTGTCATATAAGTGCACAAAGACACACACATGCACACACGCAAACACACACATGCATAATTATAGACACAGCCTCTGTAATAAACTAACTCACAGTCTGGTGTCATTATCTAACAAAGTGTGTGTGATACTGTGTGTGCGTGTGTGTGTGTGTGCGTGTGTCTGGGAAAAGGGTTTAAAAGTGTTCATATAAGCGTCTCCATGGAGACCACCAGTCTCCATCTGACAGTTTTGCATCAGCTCCAGACGTTCTGATTGGATGTGATTGTTTTCATGATTAGTAAAACAAATGTGAGTCTAACGGACTCATTTCTTGACCGAGCACATGAAACATGAAACATGAAACATGAATCAGGAACAAACCTGACGTCTCTGAACAGGAACATGTGATATGAATCTGAAGATTAAGTGATCTCAACCAGTTAAACATCAGTTTTAATATCTGACGCTGGAGCAGCAATGGAGCTGGTCACAGATTCAATCTGCGTTAAGGTCACGTGACCCGATGCATTTCTGCAGCAGTGGTAAAAGGGTAAAAACGATTTTTACCCAGCATGCATTGAGTTATGTCATAGTGCCCCACAGTGCCACAGTCACATGACCCTGCTGCTTTCACTGGGCACAACATGTGATGTGTGAGGTCACAGCGACCTTGACCTTTGACCTTCGACCACTAAACTTCTTCATCCTCGAGTCCAACTGAACAATCTGCAGCAAATTTGAAGTTTGAAGACATTTTGCTTTAGCTGCTAAACGCACTCGGACGTTTTCCTTCTTTTTAAAAAGTTTAAAAGTGAATGAATGTACAGTAACACAACGTCCTGGTTTCTCTCAACACTCCGTGACGAGCACAGGAAACCGAGAGTTGGACATGAACTCACAGTTCACTCGTCTTCCTCATCATCACGGCTGCTGATCAGCTGAGGAGGAGGAATTGATTCAACTGGACGTTGACAGAGACGATATATTAATATTCAGCTTTTAGTTTTGATTCTTCCTCATCGTGACGAGCAGCTCCAGTGATTCTGAGGAAGTGATGAAATGATTTCAATCTGACAAACGACCACGGCGTTGTGTGTCATCACGTCCCGGCGCTCGGAGACAGCGTCCTCTGCTCCGCGGCGCCCGGCATCAATCTGTGAATGTCCTTTCCGTTATTCCATTGTGGTGTTGAGTGTCTCCGCTGGGAGGCCCTGCAGCATCTCTCCCCACTGGCTTCACCCCCCCCCCCCTTTGCTCCACTTTATGGCTGTATTTTTACCCACATACATGCATCTCCCCCCCCACCACCAGCCCCTCTGTCCCCGGCTCGCAGCTGGAGAGGACACACACACACAGGGCTGTAATGAGAGCTCACAACGCTGTCTGCAGGAGGCACGCTTCCATAGGCCATCCCCATCACTGTAACCATGGAGATATGTACCGCTGTGGTGACACACACACACATACACACACACAGACACACACACACACACACACGTGGGGCTCTTGACTTTCAAGACGCCGTCCATTCTGAAAATCTTTCCTCGGAACCACTTGTCACCGCGGGAGCAGCTCGGGCTCCTGAGACCATGATGACGCCTCGAGGGACAAAAATGTCAACAACAACAACAACAACAACAACCAGTCAGACTGATGTTGTATTTATAATTTATGCATAAACACAGAAGAAAAATGTGGGAAAATGCACACAGGACGTAGAGCTCAGCTCTAAAGGTCAAACAGAAGACGACCTGAGGATCTGCAGCCGGATGAAGACTCAATATCCCTGTGACCTTTGACCTCTGACCACTTAACCCTAATCCGTTAATCCACGAATCAAAGTAAATATTTGTGTAACTGTGGTGTAAGTAGGACATTAATATTGTTGTTATAAGTTAGTGCTCACATCTGAGAAACAGCCCTTTCCTTTGATTTGATGTGTTGCTGCTGTTTCCTGACTCCTCCCCTGTGACGTTATTAAATGTTCAAATCAAATATTTACAACACGAGAGTTTCTTTCCTACAAGGAACCAACTTCCAGAAGAAAGAAAACATGGAGAACAGAGATATAGAATTTGTTGGTGCAAAGCTGACGGAGTTGAAGGTTGGAATCGATTGGGTTTGATGCCATTATGGATTTTACTTGTATGTTTACATAAGAGTTTTTTCATCTCTGAGTCTGAACACGGGACAGAAACATGTGACTAACATGTGCAACAGCTCCACTGATTTCATTTAGGTTCTTTTTTACATATTTCTATGACACAGGATCATTTCCCTCAGCTGCTCGGCTGGGAAACTCTGGCTCTTCACCTCAAATACATTCCTGGAATATCAGCCCATGTTTAGCAGACGGATGTTTCAGAGTTTTGTTTCATAATCAGCTAATCTCCACATCACAGGCGACATGAAGCCACGTTCTGAATCACTTCCTGCTGAGCTCTGCATGTGTGAACGCTCCGGACTCGCCTGCCTGACCTCCTGGTGTAAAGTCTGTAGAAATCCAGGAGAGGACGATGTGAGTAAACAATTCTCCAGACTTCACCCACAGGTCATGTCTGAAAACATCTTGTTATGCTGCAGTTTTCAGAAAAAGATGCTGGCATCAATAAACAGAATCAATAAACCCGGAGACAAACGTTTCCTGATCGTTGGGACGATTTGATGCCGAGTCTCAGCTGGAAGTGTCTCTGAGTCTCAAGAGGGGGACGGACATTTAGAAAAAGACCCTTTCTGGCAGATTATTTCTAAGTTTCTATCGGAGGTAAATTGCAGCAGGTGAAGAGAATCTGAGGCTGACGTGCACAGCTGCACCGCTAATGGTTTAGTACGACAATGTTGTGTGTCATGCCGTTACGAATTTCAATTACACCGGGTGAGGACGCATTTGAGCACACACACACACACACAGACACACACACAGACACACACTCTCTTCTCTATCGGCCTCATGGGGATCTCAGGTGTGCAATAAGACTATTTGCATTCACCCCAGTTTCATGCTTCACTGACAAATCCAGACCAGAGTAGCTCCACCACAGAGCTCAGATAAGACCCCCCCATCCCAGTGAGGGAGGTACCAGCTCCAAACTACTCACACAACACACGCACCTAACATCATGAATGGACACGTGCATGGAAATCCACAGATTCACATATTCCCGTGCACACAGAGTCCTGTTCTCAGAGTCGAGCCGTCGTCTCTGTTACTCAGTCGCTCCGTGTTATTGACTTTAATAAGACGTCTAGACAAGTCGTCCTCAAGCGGGAAACACAGAGACAGACAGAAAAAAAGAGACCAAGCAGAGGACGTGGACACGGTCATTCTTCTGACTGCTTCTCATCTCGATCTTTATCCACAGCTTCTTTTGTCACAAGCATTAGTGAGCGACTTGTAAATCTAGGTTCATATAAGAGGATTTGCTCTTCTGCTTTTTGTGCTTCTGCAGAATGGAGTTCAGGTCTGAGCTGGTTTTACTAAATAAGAGAAAGTAGCCTCGACGGAGGTTAAAAGAAACTTTTCTTCATTTCTGCAGCTGCAAGCAGGTTTGATGACTTTGCAGAAAAGATTCTTAAATCTAATGATTCCATTCAGGGTTCAGTGACTTTTCATCAAACCCAAATCCATTGTTAGTTCCACTGATCAAATCTCAATGAGTTCAGCTTTCATCATTTGCAAGTAACAATTCAATTTGGATAGAAAACTTTCAGATGAAACCTGTCGCTGGATATTCTCATTAACCCCAAACTACTGGAGGAAAAAATAATGATTTAGTTTTTCTGATTATGAGATATGGAAACAGCAGAGATCAAATTCAACGAGTGACAGAAACTGAGAAATAAAGACGAGGACAATAGTAAAATACTCTTTTCTTCAAGATCGCTAGATTCTTTATCGTAAAGACGAATGATTATTGCATTATTTGAAAGACGTACACTGAGAATAACACATGTGTATGTACACTGTAAAGATACTTGAGAGCAAATAGCTGAGAGCAAACCCTGATGGACAGAGAGGAAGAGGAGGGAGAACCGAGAGAGAGAAGCTCCTGATAAGATAAAGCAGACAGAGAGGTAGGACACACAATGGAGACCGGACAGAAAGAGAGATGGAGTGAAGATGGACGAGAAGAGACAGTCCAGTGTGTGTTTGTGTGCGTGTGTGTGTGTGTGTGTGTGTGTTTGTGCGTCTGTGTCGGGCGGCGCAGTGAGCGAGCGGCGGTGACAGGCGGAGACGGAGACGAAGGCGCCAGCAGACACAGAGCGGCGCTAAATAAATGAACCAGCGCTGCAACTAAGTGTGACTGAAATGTTTACGATACGGCAGCATAATGGAGAGACAGACGGGGCGAGAGACACAGAGAGAGAGAGATAGAGAGAGAGAGAGAGAGAGAGAGAGAGAGGGGAGGCCTGCCTGTCACCGCAGAAAGACAAAGAGAGGAAGAGGAGCAGGTGGGTGTTTAATGGGTGAGGCAGACAAAAGAACAGGTTGAGTTAAGAGCTCGTGTCGGAGTCGTTTAGGCCCACGCAGATCATTTCCCCATGCATCAGAGATGTAGAGATGTAGAGGTGTAGAGAGGAAGAGATGTAGAAGTGTAGAGGTGTAGAAGTGTAGAGATGTAGAGAGGAAGAGAGGTAGAGATGTAGAGGTGTAGAGGTGTGAGATGTAGAGAGGAAGAGAGGTAGAGATGTAGAGATGTAGAGGTGTAGAGAGGAAGAGATGTAGAAGTGTAGAGAGGAAGAGATGTAGAGGTGTAGAGAGGAAGAGATGTAGAAGTGTAGAGGTGTAGAGGTGTGAGATGTAGAGAGGAAGAGAGGTAGAGATGTAGAGATGTAGAGGTGTAGAGAGGAAGAGATGTAGAAGTGTAGAGAGGAAGAGATGTAGAGGTGTAGAGAGGAAGAGATGTAGAAGTGTAGAGGTGTAGAAGTGTAGAGATGTAGAGAGGAAGAGAGGTAGAGATGTAGAGATGTAGAGGTGTAGAGAGGAAGAGATGTAGAAGTGTAGAGAGGAAGAGATGTAGAGGTGTAGAGAGGAAGAGATGTAGAAGTGTAGAGGTGTAGAAGTGTAGAGATGTAGAGAGGAAGAGAGGTAGAGAGGTAGAGATGTAGAGGTGTAGAGAGGAAGAGATGTAGAAGTGTAGAGGTGTAGAAGTGTAGAGATGTAGAGAGGAAGAGAGGTAGAGAGGTAGAGATGTAGAGGTGTAGAAGTGTAGAGATACTTTATAAAAAGTCTTGTCGGGTTGTAGAAGAACATCAGAAGCTCTGTTCTGCTCTGGAGTAGATTTGGGAGAAGTTACATTTAAGTAATGTCAGCTAACGCAATGTAGACAAGGTTCAGTTTCACAAACACAATCAGTTCTCCTCCATCCCAGAAAGACTTTTGTAGCATTAGAAAAATAATTCTGTACAGAAAACTGTCTGATCTTAGATTAGGATTCACTAAGACACTGTTTCCCTAATTCCATGAGTTCTACACGGATTATCAGGATCAAGGTTCTTGATACGAGGATTTATTTGTCACTGATAAGACTCAGTTTGTTGTGTTCATGCATCAATATATAAATATGATATCTATGTCTGCAGCTGAATATAAGAGCCTGCTTTGCAATTTCCCTGCATGGACATACACTGGGACACACACAGGGACACACACAGGGACACACACAGGGACACACACAGGGACACACACAGGGACACACACAGGGACACACACAGGAACACACACAGGGACACACACAGGAACACACACAGGGACACACACAGGGACACACACAGGGACACACACAGGGACACACACAGGGACACACACAGGGACACACACAGGGAGACACACACACACCAAGCCCATGCGGCGCAGGTGGCGGAGGAAACAATGCGCTGCAGCCCTGCGGCGCCCGAGTGCAACAGTCACACACCGGCCGGCTAATTAAACTAATTGGTGACAGAATGTCGCTAACTGTTGCGGTTTAGATTTTTTGACCTTAACTCTCTGTGTCATCAATGTTTAAATTTATCCCAATTAGTGTCGGTGGTCAGTCGCAGACGGAAAGAACCTCAGGAGGAGAAAAGCCGAGCTGGGATTTATCAACATGATCGGCTTTAATCCACCTTTGCTGAGTTCAGGAGGTTGTTTCTGTCCTTTTTAAGACTCGGCTATTTCCAGTGTGTCGGTCCGAGCTGAGCGTCGCCTCAGGTCATCAACACACTGTAACAGCTGCATTATTACCGATTATCAATATTAATTATTGACTCTTCTGGTAATTAGTTTCCATCTCTGTCAGACACAGTGACAAGAAGAAACGCTGACCTATAACTTTTTATTTGAATGGCATTTATTAAATTGTATTGCTTTTTACATCTTAGACTGTTTAGCAGATAATTGCTTTTATTCTTTTTTACTTATTCCGTTATTCACGTACTTGACTGTTTACGTTCCTCAAATAGGAATTAGCAGGTAAACAAAGTGAATGAGTGAACTTAACCTGCGTCTCTTTGTAATCCTGTCAGAGTGAACTGACGCAGATTATCTCTGGAGCAACAAGACGATCAGCACATCATGCTCACGACTCCTCGGGTCAGAGAGTCAGAGAGACAGAGAGTCAGAGAGTCGGAGAGTCAGAGAGACTGAGAGTCAGACGGACTGAGAGTCAGAGAGTCGGAGAGTCGGAGAGTCGGAGAGTCGGAGAGTCGGAGAGCCGGAGAGCCGGAGAGCCGGAGAGCCGGAGAGCCGGAGAGACAGAGAGACAGAGAGACAGAGAGTCAGAGAGTCAGAGAGACAGAGAGTCAGAGAGTCAGAGAGTCAGAGAGACAGAGAGTCAGAGAGTCAGAGAGTCAGAGAGTCAGAGAGACAGAGAGTCAGAGAGTCAGAGAGTCAGAGAGACAGAGAGTCAGAGAGTCAGAGAGACAGAGAGTCAGAGAGTCAGAGAGTCAGAGAGTCAGAGAGTCAGAGAGTCGGAGAGTCAGAGAGTCAGAGGGACTGAGAGTCAGAGAGACAGAGAGACAGAGAGACAGAGAGTCAGAGAGTCAGAGAGTGAGAGAGTCAGAGAGACAGAGAGACAGAGAGTCAGAGAGTGAGAGAGTCAGAGAGTCAGAGAGTCAAAGAGTCAGAGAGTCAGAGGGACGGACACTAAGGGGATGAAAAGTCTAACCCTAACCTGTGATGACTAACCCTAACACAGTTTGTATCTGAAATCACTTCATGTTTCCACTGGTGTCTGGTGTGACCTCAACTGGTTTCACTGACGGATGAGACCTTGTGTCCGTCTATCTGACACACACACACACACACACACACACACACACACACACACACACACAGTGAGCTATAACAGGAAACTGTGAGTGTGTGACAATTACACAACCAGCCTTGTATCATCCAGTATTGTGAAAATCCTGTCACTGGTAAATGCTGCTCGTCATTTTGTTAATTTCCTCCAGCGTTTTAAGGTTTCGGATATTTTTGTATGTATAAATGTATAATGGAGTATTACAGACTTGTAGGAAAAAAATGGTCAGATTTCGAGAATAACCTCATAATATTATAAGAATAAAGTCGTAGTTGAGCAGAAAAGTCGTAATATTACGAGAAGAAAACTGTAATTGAAAATAAAGTCGTCACTTAATCATAGAAAACCTGTAGAACATGCAAATTACACTGAGGGCGTTCGGACATCTGGTGGCCGTGAATATCTCAATAATCAATTTATATAGAGACAACTTTACTTGATTTATGTATTTCTGTGAGATTCACTCAACAAAAACTGCCCAAGTGTTTTCATTCAAAACATTTTCCTTCCTAAAAATATCATTAATGTCGACATTTAAATGTCAAAAATTCAAACAACTCAAGTTGTCGATGAAGTTCCAGAACAAACTTTTCTCCTCGGGGTCAATGTCAGTGTAGAGAGCAAAACATATAAATATCTGCAAATTGAATTCCTGCACTTTGAAAACCTAACGAGAGTTTGTACAACAGAAGAGGAAGAAGTGACCACACAGGCCAATGTTCGCAATTATGACTTAATGAGAGGAATGAAAAGCTGGCAGATGATGGAGAGAGAGAGAGAGAGAGAGAGAGAGAGAGAGAGAGAGAGAGAGAGAGAGAGAGAGAGAGAGAGAGAGAGAGAGAGAGAGATGTTCAAACTGTTTCAGGGGCGATCAAGATCCTAATGAAGCCTCGGCTCCTGCAGCTGAGACAAAAAACTGCAGAGGGAAGATTTCATGCCGGAGAAGTGGTGATTATTTTAATTAGCCCTTGTTCAAATGTGAATAGATGTGGGGGTTACTGCGTGTGTGTGTGTGTGTGTGTGTGTGTGTGTGTGTGTGTGTGTGTGTGTGTGTGTGTGTGTGTGTGTGTGTGTGTGTGTGTGTGTGTCTCCGTCTCATTAACAAACACGCTAACGTAATGTCAGGTCCGTCCATCACTAAGAAAATGTCCCAAACGAATCCTACTGATGAAAATGGGTAAAAAAGAAAGGCAGTATAAACAAAATCACCCAAACTTACAACATCCATCCTTTCTTACGTCCTTGACAGACTAAAGCTGTATCTAATGTATGTGATGGAAATGTGCCTTTCGAAATAAAAAGAGAATTTCAAAAAAAGAAAATGGGTAAAAAAGAAAACTGTATTAGCTTCTATTCTATTAACGTGTTTTTTAAAAGGTGTAAGTTTGCTCTGCTGTGGATTCTTGGTCGTACACTAACCTGAAGGTCGTTGGTTCCATCAACAAACATTTGTGTTTAAATTTGTTTTGACTTATTTTTATCGAATGCACCAAATTTTTCCATCTCAGACATACTAACATTTTCCAAATCCTCCGCTCTGGATTTATTTAATGCAGGAAAGTGAAACCAGGTGGATGTTAACATGTTCATCGTGTTCTCCGATGAAATCCTCAGCTTCCTGCTTCCAGACAGAAACTCACTCCGCCTCCAGGAACCGGGCAAGAGCTGGAAAAGGAAGAGAGGAGCCAGATGGAGAAGTCGGTAGAAGCCAGGATTCTTCTCTTCTTTTCCCGTCTCAGTCGCCAAGGAAACCAACCGAGGAGACGCCCTCACCCGAGGTCAGAGGTCACGGCGGACGTCCAGATCAGAGTCTTAACGAGGAGGTTTTTTATGATGTGTCCACCCAGCGGGACCAAAATGTCCTCAGCATCTAAATCCACAGACGGACGGAACATCTGTTCGCCCAGACCACACACACATGAAAAATGAATATCGAGTCATGTGCGTCATTTCTGCTTCACGTGCCGAGGTTTTTGTCGCTGAAACTTCTCGAGGTCTGGAGCGAGCGCTGTAAATAAAAAATGGACGACATGGGACCTTTCAGTAGAGGTCGTAAATCCTCCATGTTAGCAGACGGGACATGAACCAAACTCAAAAGCCAAAGTAGAAGACACGTAAGTTAAGTGTCAACATCTGTGCAGGGACCCGCGTCTCTTCCATAATCTGAGAGCAACCACTCCAACTTCTCCTCTGTGGGAAAACTGAATCTATAGAAACACATATAATACAGAGAATGTATAGAAAACGTGTGTTTCTTTGTCGCATCTTTGAAGTAACATTTCCAAACTGAAAGTCCTGCTTCAGAGGGAACATCCCTGAGTGAGCAGCGTCCTCATCATCCTCCAGTGGAGAAACCACAGCTGAGAAAACTCAGGTGTTTGTTTCCAGAAGATCCGTCACAGCTCAGTTTCTCCAACGACCCGAGGTGGAGGCAGATGATTCAAAACGTGAGGTAGAGAAAACAAATACCCTCCATGCCGTAGTTGTGTATTTAACCAGTTGTAAACACACACTCACGACCACATTACTCTGATGTTTGCTCTCTATTAGTCAAAGTTTAAATGAAGGATTTCAAACAGTCGTGTTTAGAACACACACTGAACTGTTCATAAGAACAAGGAAACAGTCCAGTTACCTGACGAGCTGCTTATCTTATATTCATATCATTTACATTTTCACAAAAGAAGAAACTCCTCAGATAAAAGAAACACGCCTACATGACCACGGAGCCCAGGAGCATTCTGGGTAAACCGTAAATGGAAAGTGTGTATTTCCCTTGTGAGTCACAGCCTTTCTGCACACGACACAAATAAAACCACGCTGGCCGCATGTCGGTTTTCCACAAACTGTACATGATGTCACTCAGCAGCCCGACATGTGGAGAGGTTTTTATATAGAAATGATAAATCATGCAACATAAGCCTGGGAGGAAATGGTGAATTCTTGTATGCGATGTCATAGGAGGCGGATTGAAGACGACAGCGAGCAGCAGAACGTCCCATCAGATAAATACATCAGTGGGTAGAAAGATCTGTTCACAGAGTCCCAGCACGAGGAGGCTCCTCCCACCAGGAGACCAGCAGCTGCTCCCAGTTCCTTCAGCTTCACTCCAGCTCTTATCTCCAAGGTCGTTGTTAGTCAGATCGTCAACAAGTCCAATGAAAAGAGAATGAAAACCTCGTGTTTCTTAACTCTCTCGCTGCGTTGTTTACACCTGAACTGAAGCCTGGGAACTTTCCTCAAACTTTCTGCAGCGAGTTAGAACCTAAATGTCCGAATCAGTTATTTACAGGCTGTCGCTTCAAACTAACTATCCTCTAGTGACGGTGGAAACATGAACTTTAGCTTGAAGATGATAAAATCTGTTGATTATTTTATGAGGATCAATGAATCGATTAATTGCTGCAGGTTTTATCCTCTGAGGATTGTGTTTCCCTGAAGTTCAGAGACGTCAACGACACATTCACGTGTGTTGGAGAAACGTTGTCTAACGCTGTGTTTTATCACCTGATCTTCTTGGTTCAGTTAGACTCTGATGTGTTGAGCTTTGCCCTCGATTGTGGGTTATTTTTGAACGCAGTAATTTGAACGTTTAAATGAAGCTGTGCAGGTAAACTCCGAACTCCAGGTAGCAATTACAGACTCGTTCTTATCCTGACGCTGGAATAACCGTGATGAGGAGTTCATGATGAAATGTGCAGAGAGGAAATAAAGACTCTGGGAAACAGCAAGCAAAGAGAGAAGAGGCAGGATATTATTTTTAACAGGCCACAGCAGAGTGTCAGTAGAAAGCAGTGGGAGGACGCTCGAGTGCAGTGCTGCTTCTTGTGTTTCTGTTTCTACGTTTCTGCTCCTCGTCTCCTGCTCTCGTCTTTTTCTCGTTCTCTTCCTCCGCACGATGATTCACAGCGACGACTCGCTGCCTTCACGAGCACCTGACCGGCCCCCTCCACTTATGTCGCTCACAATCCACCACCCTCTGTGTTATTATCCGCGCTCGGCACTTCTCTCGCTCGCCAGCCTTTCCTTTTGCAAGGCTGAATGAAGCTGGCGACGGGGCGAGCGACCACAGGGATGAGGCAAGAGAGAGAGAAGGAGAGCAATGGTGTTGTAACCGCAACAATATCTGACATTATTTCTTCAAATATCACATTTCCTGGGATAAAATGTTGAGAAACTGCAGAAGTTCACTGAGTAAACCTTGTTGTTGAGGGTAAAATCAGCTTTCAGAGTAGATACAGTAAATATCTGTGCATGTACTTTGTCCTTTATTGAAAATTCCCCTAAGTCTATTCCTGAATATTCAAATAAATTCTTTAGAACCATGAACTGGGAGGCGGGACCACATTAGACACACCCTCTCGCCTCTGGAGTTTACGAGCCATGCTCAACTCACACATGAACATTGTCCTGCTAAATGTAATTTGATAAATGTGACATTAAATCCAGCATTCATGTATTTAAACAAATACATATAGATGCATAGTTTACAGCTCAAACACAAACTGAAGTGTTCTGTGCAGATGTGGGAGCTCGTTCTCCCTCGTCACAGCAGATATGAAATCTTCCTGTTGTTCTGTGACTTCCTCTGTTTTCATATCACTGGTGTTTACTGCCAGTCACCACAGGAGGAGATGAACCCCCCCCCCAGCTCCTCATCCGTCAGGGAACTCTCTGACTTGTGTGTATTTACGAGGAGTCGGTTGTTTTTGTGCCGTTAACGTGAATAACTGCTGCTGTATTTTATGAAGCACATAATGTATTTTTTAATAGACTGTAAGAAATAAAGCGGAGCCCTGTTGTGTTTCCTCTTTCAGACACGGGGACATTGTGCAATTAATTATTAAATATTATCTTAAAAATAACTTCCCTGCAGCACGTTTCCTGGAGATTCCTGAGAGTTATGCAGAATCGAGTTTGGACTCTATGAATAAATTAATTAAGATGTTGTGTGTTAGCTGCGTGTCGTCCTCTGATAAAACCATTAAGGAATCAATTCACTTTACAAAGAGCAGTAAACTAAGAGAAACTGGTTTGAAACTGGTTTGAGAGATTTCATACGAAGCATTCAGGAAACGATGATGTCACATTTTAATTTACACATGACAACTGTTGCTTTGTGTCATGAGCCAGAAACAACAACAGTGGCAGCTTCATACCGGTTTCTCCACATATGAGATAATATATTAATCAAATCATTTCCTGATTCCTGCGCTCTGGATCTCTAAGAGGACAGAGGAAAGAGGACAGAGGACAGAGGACAGAGGACAGAGGACAGAGGACAGAGGACAGAGGACAGACGTCTTCACACATTTAATAAAGATAAATTCATCATTAACTCATCAGAATAAGCAGCAGATGAGTCAACAGTGAGAAATAATCACCAGTTGTAGCTACTCTGAATATTAAATGCTTTAAATCAGACTCATGGAGAATCCTTAATGTTTGTATTGAGGGGATGAATATAATGTTAATATGTGTTTAACAGATATTCCAGCTCCTACAAACATTCCTTCCCAAAGCTTAAAGTAGGTGAACTAATTACATTTATAGTAAATCATTAATTGTTATCAAGTAGCTGTGGTTTTATGGATCACTTGCAGCTTTATGCTAAGATAAAATAATATAAGATAAGATAAACAAAGATAATCTGCTGCAGCTTCATATGCAGCAGGAGACGCTGAACCACAACTTTAATATTTTCTACAACCGTGTGTTGGTTTTGGAAGCTGTCGAGGTGGCGACCTCCAAAAATCCACCGAATAATGATCATTTGTAACCATGGAAACACAAGTGAGCGTCAGCACATGAGAGACAG